>NW_022437332.1:0-22884 GCF_009761245.1 Sapajus apella
TCCAGATGGATTAAAGACTTAAACATAAGACCTAACACCATAAAAACCCTAGAAGAAAATCTAGGCAAAACCATTCAGGACATAGGCATACGCAAGGACTTCATGACCAAAACACCAAAAGCATTGGCAACAAAAGCCAACATAGACAAATGAGACCTAATCAAACTCCACAGCTTCCGCACGGCAAAAGAAACAGTCATTAGAGTGAATCGGCGACCAAAAGAATGGGAAAGAATTTTTGCAGTTTACCCATCTGACAAAGGGCTGATATCCAGAATTTACAAAGAGCTAAAACAGATTTACAAGAAAAAAACAAACAAGCCCATTCAAAAGTGGGCGAAGGATATGAAGAGGCACTTTACAAAAGAAGACATACATGAGGCCAACAAACAGATAAAAAATCCTCATCATCACTGGTCATTAGAGAAATGCAAATCAAAACTACATTGAGATACCGTCTCACGCCAGTTAGAATGGTGATCATTAAAAAATCTGGAGACAATAGATGTTGGAGAGGACATGAAGAAATAGCAACACTTTTACACTGTTTTTGGGGGTGTAAATTGGTTCACCCATTGTGGAAGACAGTGTGGCGATTCCTCAAAGACCTAGAAATAGAAATTCCATTTGACCCAGCAATCCCATTACTGGGTATATATCCAAAGGATTATAAATCGTTCTACTATAAGGACACATGCACATGAATGTTCCATTGCAGCACGGTTTACAATAGCAAAGACATGGAACCAGCCCAAATGCCCATTGATGATAGACTGGACAGGGAAAATGTGGCACATATACACCATGGAATATTGTGCAGCCATCAAAAATGATGAGTTCATGGCCGGGCGTGGTGGCTCAAGCCTGTAATCCCAGCACTTTGGGAGGCCGAGGCGGGTGGATCATGAGGTCAAGAGATCGAGACCATCCTGGTCAACATAGTGAAACCCCGTCTCTACTAAAAATACAAAAATTAGCTGGGCGTGGTGGCGCGTGCCTGTAGTCCCAGCTACTCGGGAGGCTGAGGCAGGAGAATGCCTGAACCCAGGAGGTGGAGGTTGCGGCGAGCTGAGATCGCGCCATTGCACTCCAGCCTGGGTAACAAGAGCAAAACTCCGTCTCAAAAAAAAAAAAAAAAATGATAAGTTCATGTCCTTTGTAGGGACATGGATGAACCTGGAAACCATCATTCTCAGCAAACTGACACAAGAGCAGAAAATCAAACACTGCATGTTCTCACTCATAGGTGGGTGCTGAACAGTGAGAACACATGGACACAGGGAGGGGAGCACTACACACTGGGGTCTGTTGGGGGGAAAGGGGGAGGTACAGGTGGGGGTTGGGAGTTGGGGAGAGATAGCATGGGGAGAAATGCCAGATATAGGTGAAGAAGAGGAAGGCAGCAAATCACACTGCCACGTGTGTACCTATGCAACAATCTTGCATGTTCTTCACATGTACCCCAAAACCTAAAAAAAAAAAAAAAACTCAAAACCTAGCAGAAGACAAGAAATAACTAAGATCAGAGCAGACCTGAACGAGATAGAGACACAAAAAACCCTTTAAAAAAAAAATCAATAAATCCAGGAGCTGGTTTTTTGAAAAGATCAACAAAATAGACACTATAATAAATTTCATATTTTTTGGCCATCAGGCAAGATCCAGTCTGCTCAGCACATCACCTGGGCACACGACTCTTCAACAATTTTTCCAGAAGCTTCTTTTAACCAAACAGTAGCCCCTTAACATGGTCCATAATAAAATATTGCATTATAATTAGTGACAGGGGATCAACCTAGGTGCCATGTTTGAAGGAAATTTGAACTTAGAGTTGGGAAATGTGAGTTATAATTCTTAGCCCACCTTAAAATATCTGTTTGACTTTGGACAATTAAGTTAATCTTTCAGAAATTCTGATTCTGAAAATGTAAAATGAGAATTATACCTGACTTCTGTTGAATAGATCAAATCAGATAATGTACATAAAAGCACTTTAATGTGAAAGTGCTATACATTTGGGAAGAATTATTATTCTTTGACTCTGAGCTGTCCTTCAGCTGAAGCTACTTGTAAAAGCCTTGGTGAGGTCCAAACAAATCTTTTTAAAGTGTAGACTCCCCAGACTGCTGACTAATAATAGTGAATCAAACTGGAAAACACACACACACACACACACACACACACACACACACACACACACACACTATCATTCAATGAGTCAAACAATTTTAATAAGTTGTAGCAGTTTTTTACTTTTTTTTTTTTTTTTTTTTTTTTTGAGATGGGGTCTCACTCTGTTACCCAAGCTGAAGTGCAGTGGCACAATCTCAGCTCACTGCAACCTCTCCCTTCCAGGCTCAAGTGATCCTCCCACCTCAGCCTCCCAAGTAGCTGTGACCACTGGTGCATGCCACCATGCCCAGCTAATTTTTTTGTATTTTGTGTAGAGACGGGGCTTCACTATCTGCCCAGGCTGCTTTCGAACCCCTTTGCTCAAGCCTTCCTCCTGCCCCGGCCCCCCACAATGCTGAGATTGCAGGTGTGAGACACTTCACCCAGCCGGTTTTTCACTCTCTTTTCCTCCACCCACTGATTGGAAATAAATCTGTAAACCTTTTTTCTATATCTTTACATATCGTGAACTCTTTCCATAATATTAAATGTTTTCTTTATAACATTATTTTTAGTGATGGAGCCTTGCTCTGTTGCCCAGGCTGGGGAGCAGGGGTGCAACCATAGTTCACTGCAATCTCAAACTCCTGGATCAAGCAATCCTCCTGTCTCCGTCCCCCGAGTAGCTAGGACTACAGTATGCAACACCACACTCAGATATGACATTGTTTTATCAACTGCTTATTATGTCATCATTTTACATAATTATAATTCCTGTCTATTTGTTACTATTATTTATTTACTGTGACATTGTAAACAATGATATGACAAATTTTATAATACCTATATACACGATGACCATACATTCCAGTCTGCTCAGGAAAGACCCAGTTTATAGCTATTGTCCTACTTTAAGTATTTAGAGAAAATCCTTTTCCCTGCAAAAGTGTCCTAGTTCACTTAATATCTGCAGGAAAACACCACGTTAGCCTTTGAGGAGAGAGGTAAGTTCTTAGGATTATTCTCTAGAGGGACAGGACTAACAGGATAGATGTATATGTAAAAGGGGGTTTATTAAGGGGTATTGACCCACATGATCATAAGGTGAAGTCCCGCAATAGGCTGTCTAAAAGCTGAAAAACAAGGAAGCCAGTCCAAGTCCCAAAACCTCAAAAGTAGGAAAGCCGACAGTGCACCCTTGTTTGTGGCCAAAGGCCTGAGGGCCCCTGGGAAATCACTGGTGTAAGTCCAAGACTCCAAAAGCTGAAGAACTTGAAGTCTGATTGATGTTTGAGGGCAGGAAGCATCCAGCATGGGAGAAAGGATTTTCTCTAAATACCTAGATCTAGAGTTGGGAACTAAGATATTCCTTTTCTCCTTAACTGCCTCCCTGTGAACACACACACAATTTTTTGTGTATAAAACACATGTACACAAAAGATTCAGTATACGGTGGTGTAACCAGAATAGGATGACTGTAGTGAACGTTCCCATTTTAAAGAGGGATCGTGATGGAGACAGCAGCAATCACATCACCCGTCATAGCAATTGTACCGGGAGCACTGTGAAGTGTTCCCTAAGGTGAAGGAAGATTCTAGAGGAAGGCATGATTCTACTCCTGGAAGGGCTCATTTGATGTTTCTTCTATGTTCCCTGGCTCTACTGCCTAGAAGCTTCTTCCAAGGGTTTTAGAATTGTTTCAGCAAAATATATTTTTAAATTCTGAGCTTGTGGCTTCTTAGGTTATTCATTACCTCAAAAAGTTAATCAGATTCTGATGTACACACTCTCCCTCGGTTCCATGTACCAGTAACCACACCTAGACATCTGAAGAGACGTAGATTTTAGAGCCATTATATTACTTTTCATTTTTTCCCTCACACCTGTCTCAACTTAATTAGAACATCTTAAGACTCAATCTGATCTTTGCCTGAAATGACTTCATCTTACTCAGCATTTGTCATTCAAAGCCTTTTCTAATCCCTTCTCTTACAATTTAGGCTTTAGAAACAGTCAGATTTTCCAACCCTACAAGGCCTAAATTTTCTGGTCTCTCTATTTTATTCCAGTTCATTTCCACTTATAAGGAGGCTAATGAATTATTGAGTTTGTGTCTTTCTTGTAATACCTTCTCAATCCACCAGTAGTTGCTAATACCTCACCTAGTAACAACTGCTTTTTAACTTTTATATTCTTTTCTTCTGGCATTGCAGGTACATTGCACCTGTTCTCACTGTAGAAAATGAATCACCATCTTCTTAGCCTCACTGTTTGCTGCTCAACTTCTTATTCATTGCCACATAAATTAGGTTTTTGTAATGTCATTACTCCACTTTTGAACCAATATTCCTATTAGTCAGGATAGTTAACGATTGTCATTACAGTACAAAACTCTAAAATCTCAGGTACTTAAAATAAGGATTATTTCTCAGTTAACCTAAGTCTGCCTCTCCCAGTCCAATGGCTCAAATGTTAATCTCCTTTGGCAACACCCTCACAGAGACACCCAGGAATAATTCTTCGTACCTTCAGTCCAATCAAGTTCACACTCAGTATTAACCATCACACAGGCTATGCAGGGATCTAAACAAGAAAATGTGTAACAATTTCAGAAGTGGCAAGAAGAAACAACAGGATGGAAAAAGATGTGAAGGATGTGACAGTGAACATGGGTCACCCCCAAGGCTCTTTGTAGCAAGACAACGCTGGAGATCCTCTTTTGCATGAAACTGATGTATGCTGCAAGGTCCTGAAGGAAGACAAATGTTTTCTGTGTTGTTTTGTTTTAGTGCAGTTCTCCAGTAAAAACAAAACCCAGGCAGTGAAGAAATTTAGTCTTCTCCTTTGGGTCAGTTTACTTCCACTGGGGTCAGAATCTGCCTTTACATGCCCTGAGCTAGATGGTTAGAGTATCCTCAAAAGGTTTTCTTGGCAATTCAACTCTGATATCCATCCATCCTTAGAACTATGGCTGCTGCTTCAAAACCTCATACCTTGCTTTCTCCCACCCCCTAGAGAGTGATACTGGCTTGGGATTGTCTCAGTTTTATTATGTGTCCTGGACTAGGTGCTTGGAATGGCTAAGTGTCCCTCCAAGCAAATGGAACAGCCCCATGCCCTTCTGTCATGTTAATTAGAAATATGTTCAGCTGCCTGAATTAGAAAATCTGATGATAGGACCTTTAAGAATGCTTTGTTTTTCTCTAAAACAAGAGCAGGGAGGTAGGCAACTATGATTAGTTTAGTGGCTCTACCATATTAGGTCTGAGGTCTCTTTCATTTTTGTGGCCTTCCTCTCCTAGTCACATGGAGGCTGCTGCCACTCAAGCCATCATATCTGTGTCCTGTACAAGATGGGAAGACTATGGAATGGGAAAGGGTTCTTGGAGGACATTCTGTTTTCCATAATCAGGAAAGCAAATATTTTCATAGATCATCTGTTCACTCCCCCTTCCCAGCAGACATCCATGGGTGGCAAGTCATCCCACAGAAGCAAGGGAAGCTGGAAAATTAGGAACCGAGTTTATCAGAATTGTTTTTGCACAATCATGCCTTGGAATGGAATGGGCTTTG
Source organism: Sapajus apella (assembly GCF_009761245.1). NCBI lineage: Eukaryota > Metazoa > Chordata > Mammalia > Primates > Cebidae > Sapajus > Sapajus apella. The sequence continues at coordinate 5,686 of NW_022437332.1, forward strand.
CTGTACCCCCAAAAAGCAGTGTGTCTCAAAACAAGAAACAATAAGAGACTAAACACGTGATGGGCAACCATCTGTATTGGCCATTTCTTCTATTTAATTTAATACATCAGACCTTACTCTGCTTTCCTTAGCTGTGTGTTCTCACTGCTTGCAATTTTACTTTGAGGTCCCTGCATGCTTTATGTTTGTGGCCAGGCTCTAGGAGGATTCGGCCCACTGAGGCTGTGCAACAGGATAGTACATAGCATGTGATATTTTACAGGTCAAAAGAAACTTTTTTAAAACTTTTATTTTTTTAGAGGTACAGTGGTAAACTCATGTCATGGGGGTTCATTTTACAGATGATTTCATCACCCAGGTATTAAGCTCAAGACCCAATAGTTATCTTTTCTGCTCCTCTCCTTCCTTCAATCCTGCTCCTCTCTGCTCCACTGTTCCTCTCCCTCCTTCTACCCTCCATCCTCAAGTAGACCTCAGTGTCTATTGTTTCCTTCTTTGTGTTCATAAGTTCTCATCATTTAGTTCCCACTTATAACTGAGAACATGTGGTATTTGGTTTTCTGCTCCTACTTCAGTTTGCTGAGGATAAGGGCCTCCAGCTCTATCCTTGTTCCTGTAAAAGACATTACTTCTTTCTTTTTCATAGCTGCATAGTATTCTGTGGTATAAATGTATCACATTTATCCAGTCTACAATTGATGAGCATTTAAGTTGATTCCATGTCTTTGCTATTGTGACTAGTGCTGCAGTGAACATTTGCCATAAAGATTGAATCTTTATGGTAAAATGATTTATATTCCTGTGGGTATTTGCCCAGTAATGGGATTGATTGCTGGGTCAAATGGTAGTTCCGCTTTTAGCGATTTGGGGAATCACTATACTGCTTTCGACCATGGTTGAACTAATTTACACTCCCACTAATAGTAATAAGTGTTCTCTTTTCTCCACAACCTTACCAGTATCTGTTACTTTTAGACTTTTTCGTACTAGCCATTCTTACAGGTGTGAGATGATCTCTCACTGTGGTTTCTCTAATGATCAGTGATATTGAGCTCTTCTTCATATGCTTGTTGGCTGCATGTATGTCTTCTTTTTAAAGGTGTATGTTCATGTCCTTTGCCCACTTTTTAATGGGGTTGTATGTTTTTCTTTTGTAAATTTATTTAAGTTCCTTACAGATGCTGGATATTAGACCTTTGTCAGATACATAGTTTACAAATATTTTCTCCCATTTTGTAGGTTGTCTGTTTACTGTGTTGATACTTTCTTTTTCTGCACAGAAGCTCTTAAGTTTAATTAGATCCGGCTTGCCAATTTTTGCTTTTACTGCAATTGCTTTTAGTGTCTGTTATGAAATCTTTGTCTGTTCTTATGTATAACATGTTATTGCCTAGGTCGTCTTCCAGGGATTTTACAGTCTGGGGTTTTACAGTTAAGTCTTTAACTCATCTTGAGTTAATTTTTGTATAAGGTGTAAGAAAGAGGTCCAGCTTCAATCTTCTACATATGACTTGCCAGTTATCCCAGCACCATTCATTGAATAGGGAGGCTTTCCACATTACTTGTATTTGTCAGAAAAGAAACATTTTAATAGTCCTGATAACATTTCCCTATCCTACCCACAAAGCATAGCACCTGGGGTGATGTTGAGTCTGATTTTCTTGGACATGTTAATATACACCAGATAGCCGGGCGCGGTGGCTCAAGCCTGTAATCCCAGCACTTTGGGAGGCCGAGGCGGGTGGATCACGAGGTCAAGAGATCGAGACCATCCTGGTCAACATGGTGAAACCCCGTCTCTACTAAAAATACAAAACATTAGCTGAGCATGGTGGCGCGTGCCTGTAATCCCAGCTACTCAGGAGGTTGAGGCAGGAGAATTGCATGAACCCAGGAGGCGGAGGTTGTGGTGAGCCGAGATCACGCCATTGCACTCCAGCCTGGGTGACAAGAGCGAAACTCCGTCTCAAAAAAAAAAAAAAATATACACCAGATAATGGCCAGTTTTCCACAAGAATATAGATGACTAGCACTTCTTGACACAATGCCTGTCACAGTGAGTAATTTACTTTTGTTTTTACTCTTGTTTTATCTGTTGTTTACTCTCTCTCTCTGTCCTCTCTCTCTCTCTCTCTCTCTCACACACACACACACACACACACTGCTGTTTACAGTTTGGAAATGATTTTTTGTTCTTTCAAAAGCACTCACTGACAAAGCTGGGCTCCCTCGAGTGTGACTAAGATGCTGTGCACTTGGTGGCACCACAGAACCCTAAGGCCTGGGCACCAGGGCTGCACCCTCCAAGCCTCCTACCTGTGAGACCTGTTCTCACCCGCTCTGTGGCTCAGTGGCCACCCCTCCCTCACCTGCTGGAGCAGGGCTTTTCAGCTGGAAAGGGCAGGGCAAGTCGCTTCTCTATTGAAGCCTTTCTCTGAGCTCCCAGAGTTGTAGTTGGGAATCTTTTGTTTATGTTTGTAAACTAAGTGAATTTGGCATGGAAGTCACCAAAGGGGAATACATTTGGAACATTGAAATGCCATTTTTACAGTCACATTTCTAATCATAGCTGCCCTTTAAAATCCACATAAAATTGTCGCCTTGAGTTCCCCTGTTTTCCAGCCTCAGTGCAGCTCTCTTTGCAATCCCACAGCATGATAAGAACGAGATTTCATTTTTCTCCATGTTATCAGTTTGTTTACTGATGCTGGTAGTCAGGGACAATATCTCTTCATTTTAGTTTGAATTCATTTGTTCAAGAAATGTTTGAGTAGCTGCCTGGTTGCAGCAGGCACGTTGGGGTATAGCTTTATGCATAAACCCAGAATTCTCTACCTGGCGAGCCTGTGCCACGCCCCATGGGTTAGAGCCAGGTTTGGGACTAGCACAAGGCAAATGAAGCACCCAGGGTGTGCAATTTCAGCAGGCACTTCCTCTCACATGGTGCAAAGCTAGTGTCTCACTTACCTAACTCTACTCCCACCCTGACTAGTATAAAATTTTCCAAGAGAACAACAATGCTTCAAGCCACTCCAAGAAAAAAAAAAAAATCCTCTCAGCAAATAAATTTTTTAAATGTTACATAACTTATACCCCATGAAGAAAGTTACTTGTCAAAACTATTTAAACTTTGAGAAGCCTAATAAGAAATCTGCTTAACTTTGCGTAAGCCAGCACCTTCCAAACTTTTTTTTGTTTTGTTTTTTTGCAAGGAAATTGTATTGAAATCCATTAAGTATACTCTGGAAACTGCTAGGTTTCAGTTATGTTAATATGGCTCTAAGAATCATCAAACAAATGCCTTCTAGAAGCTAATTGGTGTGCTGTCAATTTTGAATAATTTACACTTAACCTTCTATGAAATCATGGAAAAAGGGACTTCTTTCCATTATTCCAGGGTCATCCATTCAGAATTATCATTCCCTTAGATCCCCCCATACCACTATGATTAGCATATTTCTTTAACTCTCATTATAGGTATCTGTATGTAATGAACATTCATTCTCACTGGATTCCAGCAATGCTGAACAACTCCAAATCTACCCCAAATTCAGCTCTCAGACTTGTTTTCATCAGCATTTTTATCCATGATGAAATAAAGAAGTTGAGTTTAGGTTGAGCAAACTTGCTAATGACATGGATTAGGGAGAAACCAAACAGCCAATTCATTTGACTCTTGGTTATAATCCTCTGAGGTGCAAAATAGCTGAATCTAAGGAAGAAAATAAGACCATAATCAAGACAAAGCTGTGCTATTGGTTCCAGAACAAGTAAACCTAGGAAACAAGAAGAGTGGAATCAGAATCAATATGTGTAAGATATAGGAAGGCCTAAATATGGCTGAACATATGGGAACATTTCTAAGAATATAATGCAAAGACACCATAAGGAACTAGGGCTCTTCTATCACCAGAAGTATTCAAGCAAGATATTGTCTGCTGGACGAATAACATGATGCAAAGGTTAATGAGTGAACTGGATCTTAAAGGATAAATTATAAGAAAGGTAGTCTAGTGTAAAGCATGACCCTCAGAGGGGCAGGCAGAAGCCCCTTTAATCATCGTTATACAAGAATACAAAAGAGAAATCAAGAAGAAAAACTAGTGAATAAACAAAGTTCTATGATTGCTGACAGGGTTGGAGAGAAGGTGCCCTTGCTCAACTTAATTGCAATATTGATTTCCAATAGCAGGCATGCATGCAAGCAGGACAGAAGCAGAAAAGGCACAGTTCACAGAGATGCTGTGTATGTACACTTAGGGAACTAATTGTGTATATTTTATCTGAGAAACATTTTCATGAAATGGTTCTAAGAATTGCTGTTGAAATTCCCACTTCTTTCCCTCCCTCCCTCCTTCCTCCCTCCCTTTCTCCTTGCTCCCTCCCTTTCTCCTTCCTTCCTTCCTTCCTTCAGTCTCCAACATAGTTTCTTTGTGTGATGAACCCCTCTCCCTGATGCTAGACACACTGTCAATCTCTGGCAAATGGACCCAGATGCTGAATACTGTGCAGATGCTGAATAATGGGCATGGAGCTCATGCCAATGGTATGGTAATGAAGGGAAGAATCAGAATTGCACAAAGAGAGAAAAGGCCCTGCTTCGCAAGCTCAATGACTTCTAAGAAGAGAAAGCAGACCTGCCATTCTCCATTCTCTATTACTAGGATGTCTAGAACTAGAGAAATGGGGCTTAGCTGGTAGAAGAAACTGGGTTAAGCCAAGGGAGAATTTCTTTATTATAAAAAAAAAAATGATACTGCCCCATGTTCCTGGGTGCCTTAGGTATAAATTATGAGGTTATCTGGATAAAATGCAGACCATCTCTTAGGGATTAATTTCTTGAAGTTTGCACATTCCTTCAGCATTGTTTGTGACATGCTAGGATTCCAGCTCAAGGGCTCTAAGAAAGTAGATAATTTCAATATAAGTCTCTTTTTTTAAAGGAACTTCTAGAGATAATTCTGTGTCCCCTGAGATCACATGAGATGCAGCTTAAACCATTCCTCCTCTGGAAAGAGAGGGGTAAATAAATTGAATCACAACCATTTGCATTTTTTTTCAAACAGATGATTCCATAAGATTGTGTATAAGAGGTTTTAACCAGGAAGTGTGAGGAAGAGAAGCCATAAATCACAAGCAGAGTTTATATACCAGGATCATGAATAACTTCAGCCTTGTCCTCAGAATGCCTGGAATTCAATAGCACTGACTGTGTGTGTGTGTGTCTGTGGAAGATGGAGGATAGGAAGACAGATAATGGGAGCATCCCTAATATAGTTTGGCTGTGTCACCACCCAAATCTCATCTTAAATTGTAGCTCCCATAATCCCGTGTGTTGTTGGAGGAACCCAGTGGGAGGTAAATGAATCATGGGAATCTTTCCTGTGCTGTTCTGGTGATAATAAATAAGTGTCTGAGATCTGATAGCTTTATAAAGGGAGCTCCCCTGCACATGCTGTCTTGCCTGCTGCCATGTAAGAGATGCCTTTGTTTCTCCATCTTCCGCCAAGATTGTGAGGCCTTCCCAGCCATGTCGAACTGTGAGTCCATTAAACCTATCTTTTCTTTATAAATTATCCTGTCTCAGATATGTCTTTACATTAGCATGAGAAAGGACTAAGACAGTGACTCAAAATTTTTATATACTTCTTTTTCTGGGAGGAAGGCACAGGGAGGAGAGGGAGTGCTAGACCTCCTAGGTGAGCATCAGTGCACATATTGCAAGATGATCCTGATGTGTGTGACAGTGTTATAACTGGAAGCAGAAAGGATGTAGGATAGAACTGTGGCCCTATGGAGCAGAGTTGGCTCCCTACAAGTTATGGGCAGCTCAGGCAATTCAGTCATAGTGAGAGTCTCAGTGGATCTGGTCTCAACAGGAGAATCTGCAGTTCCAGGAGGCCTGCGTCTTCAGGGGTGTTTCTGTATGCAATCTTTGGGAGATTCCATTGCCATGCTTTCCCAGAAACATTCTATCTACTGAATAAAAAAGAAAGTGGGGATTCCCTTAATGAGCAAGCAAAATGTCCCTCAATATACTTGGTCAGGGCTACCCTGGAAAACCCTGAACTGAACCTTAAGATGTTGTCTAGGCTAGCAATATCTATTGAGATTCCTTTTTGCAAAAGGAGATAGCAATAATATATAGATAGATAGATGACAGATAGATAGATAATATGTGTGTGTGTATACATAAGATGTATAGATATATATATATATAATTTATACATGTAAAAACACACTTTAAATGTAACTTTTCTCTGCAAAAGGATTATTCATTCTATTTAGCAAGGAGAGTGATAGATGTTTTTGGAGAGAAAAGTTACATGTAAAATGAGTAGAATTACTACCACACATAAAAATGGAGCTGAGTTTCCCATGGAATATCCCTGGCTCATGTAAAAATGTATTTTGAGGTATCTGTGACCATGCCCTATCATCAGCTGTATTCCTGATTTTCTTTTCTGTGCATTAAATGTTCACGACTCTTAAAAGAGCTAGGGTTTACAAAAAAAAGTGTGCACTTGTTCGAAAATGATTTGAAAGATAAGAAATCCCAAAACTGATGATCATCAGTGTGATTTTGCTTTGGGGTACAAAAGCCTGAATTATTGCCTGTCCTTGAAACTGATGCTTGAGTGTTTATTAGCCTGAGCAGGTGCATGCTCCCTGACTAAGATGTTTCCTGAATGCCGAGGAGTACAGTCGCCTGTGCACAATCCAATTTCCCCTCATTATTCCTAGAAGATCCTTACAATCACCTCAAGAGCTCTTGTGTTTCTCAGCCCAGCATCTCTGATTTCCTTGTTCTGTCACAAGTCAGATCTCTTCCCTGAAATGACAGAGTCGGGGCAAGCCATTAGGCATGTTGATAAAAGGGCACGTTTCTATTTGAGTAGACAGGATGAAGGTGATGAAATAGAAAGGCATCCATTCTGCTGCTCTGAATACCAAGCAGCAAGTCAGAGAGGATCAAAGGCAAATGAAGTCCACAGGATTTATGACAGGCATGCTCAGGGGAATAGAAATCAGGAGGAGGAGACTTCTTACCCAGGGCTGCAATGGTGGTGGCAGCAACATTGGGGTCAAAAATGGAAACAAAGAAAAAGCCAGAATGGACCGAATGCAGTGGCTCATGCCTGTAATCCCAACACTTTGGGAAGCCGAGGCAGGCAGATTGCCTGAGCTCAGGAGTTCAAAACAAGCCTGGGCAACATAGTGAAACCCCATCTCTACTAAAATACAAAAAATTAGATGAGTATGGTGACAGGTGCCTGTAATTCCAGCTACTCAGGAGGCTGAGGCAGGAGAATTGCTTGAGCCTGGGAGGTGGAGGTTGCAGTGAGCTGAAATTATGCTATTACATTCCAGCCTGGGCAGCAGAAGGATACTCTGTCTCAACAAAACAAAACAAATAAATAAATAAAACAAAACCCAGAATGAATACTGCTAGGTAGAACAATGGAGGAGATAAATATGTTCTTACGAGCAAAGTGACCTTAAAAGAATTTGAATTGAAGATACATGAGGATGAGTAAGGACTCATTCTCCTCCTTGGTGGATGAATGGGGAAAAGAGAAATGAACCATAGACTCTCTCCCTGGAAATAAAGTAACAGTGCTGTTGGTATTAAGGAAGAGGAAGGAGTACAGGCTCCTGACTTTAATTCCAACAAGGAAATCCTGGAAACATTACCAGGATTTCCATTTCTTTCTTGGTTTGCAACCTAAGACACTAGGATGAGCTTGAAAATATCCTGATTTCTCCATAGAATCATGTAATCTATGTCCTGTTTAAGGTTTGAACGTTCCTGTGTGTGTTGTGGGGGGCATGTTTTACTCATTGAGAAAATATTCTGCAGTAAAAACACCAATTTGCAAACCACATATCAAATAGCAAACACCACAGCACCAGTCATGAATAAGAATTCCTGCTTTAGGCCTTCATGCCAATCAATAATTTTGAAGGATCTGAGTTTTTATCCTACTTGAAAGCTAACAAATTTTCCTGCACAATTTCATGGATATTGACAGAAAACACAAGACTCCTGGGTCAGAGACAAAAGACTATTTAACTCAAAGCACAGCAAGCATTATCATCAGCTGCATAATTTGCATCAGTTTCCCTTGTCCACCAAGTTCCATGGGGCAGCGCAAGTGAGACCAGATAGCTTCATGCATATAAAGTGCCCTTATCACTGGAAAGAAACCCTGAGCTGAAGATACCTAAATGTTTTATAATAAAAAGTAAGCATGTCTGTTCTTTGCTTGTGAAAAGTTACTATCTCTTTCTTCTAAGGCTGAACAAACTTCCTATCAATGACAGTACAAAATGAAGACACTCAATGTTTCTTCTCACGAGATGTGCAGAAATGCAAAAACTCATGCAGGATTTTCTTCTAAAAGCTCTTATGTTCGAACTTTACAGAAATTACTTCCCGTTCCTGGATCGTATATTTTATATCTTTAAATAAATAAAGGTATTAAACTGGATTAAACTTAAGGTCATTTTTTGGCAACAAAAATAAAATGATTGTTTCTTTAATTAAAAACCAATCTTGCAAAGATTCTGCTTTTTAAGGTCTTATAATCTCAGAAGATCATGCTTACTTTCAAATGATCACCGCTAGTTGGCATTTTAAACATGCACACACAAATTCAAAGCATCAGCACCTCCACAAGAGTGATGTTTCATTTCTAATTTTTTTGTGGGAAAGCCCAGTGAAGTGGAAGGTGATAGAAGGAAACCCGAGCTGTGATTGAAGCAACATATATAGCTTATTTCTTCTTCTACCATCTCAGATTAATTGTAAATGCATTTTTTTAATCCAAAAACATGGAAAATAGTCTGTGAGTTTAATCTCTGTTGAAAATTTCCTTACTTTTACTCTTTCCCTTCACTCTCATTGTGAACTTGTTCTGGGGGTAAAATAATTTGTTGAAATAGGAACTTTGCAAGAGAAAGTTTGCTGATTCTTGCAAAAGAAGCCAAGTCATTAGGCAAAGACCTAAAGCATCTGCTACCAGTGGCCTTGGTAACCTGCCAGTGTCAACCACAAAGTGCTCATGATGGCAGCGGCTCTCTGATACCTGTAATCTGGATAGCCATTTAGCCTGCTGACACTGGATTCACAAGGGTCACCTTTTATGTCTGGGTTTCCTCCACGGCATCAAAAATGCCACTGTTCCAGCTTTTATTTCCATAGAACCCTTGTCTGTTAGGGCTTCAAAGCTCAGTAGAAATAATTCATATTGGCCAGGTGCAGCGGATCATGCATGTAATCCCAGCACTTTTGGAGGCTGAGACAGGTGGATCATCTGAGGTCAGGAGTTCGAGACCAGTTTGACAAACATGGTAAAACCTCATTTCTACTAAAAATACAAAAATCAGCTGGGTGTGGTGGCAGGCACCTGTAACCCCAGCTACCTGAAAGGCTGAGGCAGGAGAATTGCTTGAACTTGCAATTGTCAGAGGTTGCAGTGAGCCAAGATTACACCACTGCACTCCAGCCTGGGCAACAAGAGCAAAACTCTGTTTCAAAAATAAATAAATAAATCATTCACATCTGTCATACCTTTCCCCAAGGGAAGATTAGCAGAAGGTTACCTAGAAGCAAGCACTGAGGCCTCTCAATATATAGCATTGCCAGAACAGCTCTGTCCTTTATAATTCTCAAGCTGAGCTCAGATACACCAGCCCATGAGGCCCGCGTTTCATTTTTCTGCTCTAGCTCACCATTGGTGTGGGTAGGCCATCATTTTACCACCTACCACCCAATTATAGCCATCTTCTCTCTTTTTTCTATGTTTACTCTTATAACAAGTTTCTGCCTGTCATCTTCACAATGGGTACCAGTTATCACCTCCTTACTACATGCCTGCCAGAGCCAACATACACAGATATGCAGATTTAGAACTTCAGAATTCAGCAAGGCACCCTCAGACTCCTCCCAGGGTTTTACAGTGTCCAATCTACAGAGCCACACCTGGTGGCCTTCCTGGCATTTGTGAAACAGTTTACATGGCTTTGCTCATATAATCCTCACAACCACCCCATTAAGGTAGGCGTTATTATCTAAATTCTCACAAGGGAACACTAAGCACAGAGAGGTTACGTTCCCCAAGGATTCACAGCTACTAGATGATCAAGCTAGGAGATATGCCTGGGCAACTACATCTGAGACTTTCAAAAAATGTTAAAGCCAAATCAACTTTTGCTCAATGAAGCATAAGCAAAAACAACTAAAATAGAACAAATTTGAGCAGCTTCCCTCTGATTTGTCTCCTCTTCTCTTCCTTCCCCAGGCCATGCATTGGAAGTTCACCAAAGATTCCCAGGGGATCTCATGTGATCCTTGGTGGCTGGCTTTTTCTGCGCTAGACAGAGGAATCCACTGAACCCTTGTAAGGTTATTGTTACAAGACTATGTGTATAGCTCTTGATAATCTCCTTTCTATACAGTCTAGAACTTTCTACCTTCTCCCTACAATCAATGCTTCCTGTCTCCCAGTTGCTGGCTGCACCTATTCAATAGGCTCCTTTTGTTGAGTTTCACTGAAGCCAAGATAAAGGTGCTTCTTTGTCACCATGATCTCTTACAAATCAGACAGAATTCTCCAAGCCCCTTTGAACATGAACATCTGGAATACAGCCTACTCTCCATGCCCGGAGAGGGGCCTTTGAGGATACAGATTCCTCTAATTCCAGGCATTTGGAGACCCAACTACATTTCTCTTTACTCCTTCTCTCCTTGCTTAAATCTAAACATGCCTCTTGGTCAAAAACAGAGCCATAGTATATCAGCACCAAGCTCCTCACTAAGAGAAGGCCATTTTACTAATTCACAGACCTCACTTAATGGTGAGGTTGGTGTTAGCCCTTCTGAAGTACGTAAGGCTGGAAACACTTTCCCCTTCACTTGGTTACCTCCTGACAACCCACAGACCCAAACAGTCCAGTAGTCTATCACTTCTCTGACTCTACCTGTTGGGTTGGGTACCCCTCGGTAAACTCAGTCCTCCTCTCACCATGGCAATTAACTCTCTGTCCTGTGGCTCTCTGCTTATTTATTCCTCCCCAACTAGACTCCCAAATCCAGAGAAAATGGATTTTATCTTCTTTGTTCAACACTCTACCCACGCCCCTTGCACTGAACTTGACATATCATAGGTTCTTATTAAAGATCAGTTGAGTGAATGAATTATTGTGAATTATTGTGTTACAAAGTACTAGCTGATTACTTATATCTCTTGTGGTAATAAGAACTATGTATTTAGATTGGATTTATTTTTAATTTTTAAACTTGTATTAAATGTGAGAAGATAATTTTAGCTCTTTTCTCAAAAATGTGAGTAACTTTTGTTCTTTACTGTTAAAAATAATATAAATGGGTTTAAATTCAGTTTACAGTTCAAAAATTGACCACCTGTCTGCATCTGGTTGTAATTTTGAATTTATCAACCATCTAAGCAGACTTTAGTAATCCTTTAATCTTTAATTTGCTTTAAAGAAAGTGTTCTATTAAACTTATTCTATCATCCATTTTTAAAATTTATTTAAATTTTGATGTAAATATAACGTTTGTGTTTTAAGAGTCACCACTGAACATTTCACTGTCTAAAAAACAAGTCTCACAGCAAGTATCTATTTTTATTATCAAAGGGTTTCTTTTTACTTTAAAAACATTGAACTTAACTACGAAAATTGTAAGTAACTTTAAATTTGGCAACGTGTACTTTTGTCTTGATGTCACATAATTTTATCTCCACAAGTTTCTAAAATTCCCCAAACTAAAATCCTAAGGTTTTCTTCCTCTACCAAATGTGACTGAGGTACAGTGTTTGAATCTGGAGAAACAGTCTTTGTTCTTTGCAAAAGAACCACAGGTTTTATAGGTAGTCTCTTTGATCCGTTCAACTCATAGCCCCTACTTAGGCACCCATTGAGAAAAATATTTGAGAATTGAGTTTTGTCCACTTTGACTTCCCCTTGACAAACTCGTTCTCACATTATTTCCAGAGACAAATGTTTTGAAAGTGAAGAACACAAGAGGTTACTAAATATTAGCTTTCAAAGACTTCTAGTCACATGATATTTGCTTGGGTTACCTCTTTTTGGAATCTATATAGAGAATGACGTTTATTCTTGAACACTCTTCAGTGCTGAGGTGCTGCTGGGCTAAGAAATATGCAGAAAAGACTGTAAACATGGTTGAGGCTTGCTTGGTTTTGTAGAGGCAGAAACTTTTGCTTGATTTAGGCAAGTCAGAACACTGAGAAGCAGAGAAGGAGAAATGCATAAGACTTTAAAGACAAAAATGGTCTTACATAAAAAGCAAAAGAGTAAACCATACCGATCATCCTCCTTAGCCCAGATTTTACACAGGCCTGAGTTGGTGGCTCACTACAACTTAAGAATTAAACTACAACATTTTCTGTTGGTCTAAAATAACTGAGAATTATTTAATTTACATTATCCAACAAGCATGAATTCATAGGCCTAGTGAATCAGTTTTAAGTCAAGCATAATTTGTAACTGTCAGCAACCTAAGTTAATCATTCAGTCCCTCTCCCTGAAAGTGTTAATGGATAAAGTAAGCTTGAGAAGCTTCCAGTAACTGAATTGTCCCAGCTTACCTCAATTAACACTGCAAGTATTAAATGCTTATAAACTTTTACCTAAGATTTTTCTAAGGTGGTATGTGCATTTTGCTGTCTTCCTTACACATAGCATTTGGAACATAAACTTAACCTTTTATGACAATTCAAGCCTAAATTGGTATGGTTCTGCTGAAGGCAATATGTTAAGATCTCAAACGGGCTCCAGTCTCAGAGATTTCTCAGCTGTGTGATACTTGACAAATTATTTAATTTCTTGATTCTCTACTTTTGTCTTAGCAAAATGAAAAATACACTTGCTTGCCTGAGTGCCAAAATGTCTGTGAGGACATGAGGCAAAAAATGTGAAGGAAATGTACAAACAGGAAAGTATCATGCAGATTACAGATAATATTTTGACAAAATTTTCAACTGTTTTTCGACTTTCATTGCTCTATGTAGGATTGTTTTCTTGATAATGTTACATTAATTTTGTTTAACAATTATGCCTTTAATTAAAAGAAATTTTTCCCTATGTTATTACACTTTTTCTCATTTGTCAACAAACATATTTGTGTTTTTACCTAAGAATGGTGAAAATAAGCATCCTTATCTTGTTCTAGTTCTCAAAGGGAATGCTTTCAACTTTTCCCCATTAAGTATAATATTGGCTGTGGATTTGTTGTCTGTTGCCTTTATTATGTTGAAATGTATTTCTTCTACACCTGGTTTATTGAGGATTTTTATCATGAAGGGACGTGAAATTTTATTGAATGGTTTTTTTTTTTTTGGCATCTATTGAAATGATCATATAGTATTTGTTCTTAATTCTGTTTATGTGATGTATCACATTTATTAATTTACATATGTTGAACAATCCTTACATCCTTAGGATAAATCCCACATGATCATGATGTGTTATCTTTTTGATATGCTGTTGGGTTTAATTTGCTAGTATTTTGTTGAGGATTAATCCTCAACAAATTAAAATTAATAATTTAAAAAAATTATTAATTTTGTTGAAATAATCAGCAGAACAAACAACCTACAGATGAGGAATGTTGTCTATGTTCATCAGGAATATTGATCTGTAGTTCTGCAGCGTTTGTGTGTGTGTGTGTGTGTGTGTGTGTATGTGTGTTATGCCCTAGTCTGGTTTTGGTGTCAGGGTGATACTAGTCTTGTAGAATGAGATAGGGAGAATTCCCTCCTCTTCAATTTTTTTGAATAGTTTCAGAAGGATTGGTATTAGCTCTTATCTGTTTGTTTTGTAGCATTAAGCTGTGAATCCATCTGGTCCTGGGCTTTTATTCTGTTGGGAGATTTTTTATGAATAATTCAATCTTGCTACTCAATATTGGTCTGTTCAGGAGTTTCTTTCTTTCTGGTTCAATCTCAAGAGGTTGTATGATTCCAGGAATGTATCCATTTCTGCTAGGTTCTCCAGTTTGTGAACACATAGTTGTTCATAGTAGTCTCTGATGATCTTTTGCATTTCTATGGTACCAGTTGTAATATTTTCTTTTTCATCTCCGATTGTGCTTATTGGATCTTCTCTTTTCTTAGTTAGTCTGGCTAGTGGTTTATCAGTTTTGTTTATCTTTTTAATGACCTCAGCTTTTTCTTTCACCAGTCTTTTGTATGGTTTTATAAATCTCTGTTTCATTTAGTTCTGATCTGATCTTTGTCGTTTCTTTTATTATGCTAACTTTGGATTTGGTTTATTCTTATTTTCTAGATTCTTGAGGTTCAACATTAAGTTGTCAATTTGTGATCTTTCTACTTTTATGATGTAGGTATTGAGTGGTATGAACTTTCCTCTTAACAGTGCTTTTGCTATATCCCACAGGTCTGGGTATGTTAAGTTTTCACTTTCATTAATTTCAGATATTTAAAAAATTTTCATCTTAATGGTCTATATCTAGATAACCCTGAAGACTCTGACAAAAAAGTCCTTAGATTTTATAAATGAATGTAGTAAAGTTTCAGGATACAAAATCAATATACAGGAATCAGTAGCATTTTTTATTGCATTTTAGGTTTTGGGGTACATGTGAAGAACATGCAAGATTGTTGCATAGGTACACACATGGCAGTGTGATTTGCTGTCAGTAGCATTTTTATACACCAATAAGAATCTAGTTGAGGGTAAACTCAACAAGGAAATCTCATTTGTAATAGCCAGAAAAAAAAAAATGTATTAACCAAGGAGGTGAAAGATCTTTACAAGGAGAACTGCAAAACACTGATGAAAGAAGTTGTAGATGACACAAACAAATGGAAAAAGATCACGTTTATATATTAGAAGAATACATATCATTAAGTAAGTATACATACTGCCCAAAGCAATCTGAAGATTTAACACACTTTCTATTGAATTACCAGCGTAATTTTCATGGAATTAGAAAAAAATTCTAAAATTTATATTAGACCAAAACAAAACCTGAACAGCCAAAGCAATTCAAGGAAGAAAAAAAGTTCTAGGTATCACATTACCTGACTTCAAATTATACCACAGGCTAAGGTCACCAAAACAGTACTGATATAAAAATAGACACATAGTCAGCGGAATGGACTACAGAACCAGAAATAAAGCCACATACCTACAACCAACTGGTCTTTGACAAAATAAATCAAAATATATGGTGGAGAAAGGACACCTTATTTGATAAATGGTGCTGGGATTATTAGACAGCCACTACAGAAGAATGAGACTGGGCTTGTACTTCTCACCATACATAAAAATAATTCAAGGCGGATTAAAGACCTAAAAGTAACACTTGAAATTATAAAGACCACAGAGAGAAACCTAGAAAAAAACTCTTCTGGACATTGGCTTAAGCAAACAATTTATTTAAAAGGAAACACAACCAAACAAGAAAAAAAAAAAACCTAGACAGATGGGACTTAATTAAGCTAAAAAGCTTCTGCAGAGAAAAAGAAGAGAAATAATCAGTAGAACAAATAACCTAAAGATGAGGACAAGTATTTGCAAACTACGCATCTGACAAAGAGTTAATATTCAGAATCTACACAGAGTTCAAACAACTCAGCAAAAAGCAAATAACTCCATGAAAATGTGGGCAAAAGACATGAGCAGGCATTTTTCAATGGAAGACAGATAAACAGCCAACAAGAAAAATTGCTGAACATTACTAATCATCAGGGAAATGCAAATTAAAACCACAATGAAATATCACATTACACCAGTCAGAAAGGCCATTATTAGAAAGTCAAAAAACCATAGATGTTAGCAAGAATGTGGAGAAAAGAAAACTCATACAATGTTGGTGGAAATGGAAATTCGTACCTTCATGGAAAACAGTATGGAAATTTCTCAAAGAACTGAAAATAGAACCACCATTTGACCCAATAATTATATTACTGGCATCCACCCAAAGAGAAAGAAATCACTACACCAAAAAGTTACCTGTATGCATATATTTATTCCAGCACTATTCACAATAGTGAAGTCCTGAAATCAAATTAAGCGTCAATCAATGGTTGAGTGGATAATGAAAATGTATTCTATATACATCAAGGAATACTATTCAGTCATGAAAAAGAATGAAACATCTTTTGCAGCAACATGATTGGACATGGTGGCCATGATTTTAACTGAAATAACTCAGAAACAGAGAGTCAAATGCTGCATGTTCTCACTTACAAGCGGAAGATAAACAATGGTTGCACATGGACCTACAAGGTGGAATAAAAGATATTGGAACTCAGAAAGGTGGAACATTTGAAAAATTACCTACTGGGTACTTTTTGAGTTATGGGTACACTAAAAGCCCAGACGTCACCACTACACCATATATGCATGTAAGAAATCTGTGCTTATATCCTTAAATATATAAAAATAAGAAAAGACCAGATTCAGTGGCTCATGCCTGTAATCCCAGCACTTTGGGAGGCTGCAGTGGGAGAATCACATGAGGTGAAGAGTTGAAAACCAGCCTGGCCAACATGGCAAAACCCCTTCTCTACTAAAAATAATAATAAAAAAAAATAGCCAGGTGCGGTAGCACGTGCCTGTAGTCTCAGTTACTCAGGAGGCTGAGGCAGGAAAATTGCTTGAACCTGGGAGGTGGAAGTTGCAGTGAGCCGAGATCATGACACTGCACTCCAGCCTGGGCAACAAAGTGAGAACCTGTCTCAAAAAAATAGATAAATTAAATTAAACATAGATAAATTAAAACAAATGAGAAATGTTGAAAACATATCAATAAGTGGACACTCCATGTAAGTGAAGTCTTAAAAAATAAATGAAAGGAAGACTCTCAATACTATTTTCAGATAAGAAAAAATAAACCATACAAGTACATTTTATAATGAAAAACTATTTAATACATAGCGCAAGTATGTTGAACATGAGTCTTTAAGTACCAAGTTACAAAAACTTCACAATACTTGAGGC
Source organism: Sapajus apella (assembly GCF_009761245.1). Classification (NCBI taxonomy): domain Eukaryota; kingdom Metazoa; phylum Chordata; class Mammalia; order Primates; family Cebidae; genus Sapajus; species Sapajus apella. The sequence goes on from NW_022437332.1 coordinate 22,702, forward strand.
AATGTCTACAGGATATAAATAAAAGGAGAAATTAACAGAAAAAGCACTGGGTATGAAAGATAGAAATAACACAATGACAGTGCACAGCAAAAAGACAGTATAACTTTCTTTCTATGTATCCATGGAAAAGTTATAAAAACTGACCATATTAGGGTACAGAAAATTATTAAAAGGAGAACTACA
>NW_022437332.1:22984-45487 GCF_009761245.1 Sapajus apella
TGCAACAAAATATTTTGAACCATTAATTTTTTTTTTTTTTTTTTTTTCCCGAGACGGAGTTTCACTCATGTTACCCAGGCTGGAGTGCAATGGCGCGATCTCGGCTCACCGCAACCTCCACCTCCTGGGTTCAGGCAATTCTCCTGCCTCAGCCTCCTGAGTAGCTGGGATTACAGGCATGCACCACCATGCCCAGCTAATTTTTTGTATTTTTAGTAGAGACGGGGTTTCACCATGTAGACCAGGATGGTCTCGATCTCTTGACCTCGTGATCCACCCGCCTCGGCCTCCCAAAGTGCTGGGATTACAGGCTTGAGCCACCGCGCCCGGCCTGAACCATTAATTTTTAAAATTGATTTTTATCTTAGGTTAATAAAAAACAATATTAAACTTCAAATCCCAAAATATCAAGGAAATAAAAATGACAACACTAAAATATGACTAACACTGTGTGGACAGCCAAATTTATGTTAGACATTGACATTATTGAAGAAGAATGTGAGAAAGTAAATGAACTAAATAACCAGCTCAATAAGAAAAAGGCAAAAAATAAACGGAAGAAAAGGAAAAGGAAAAATTTAATTAATATTAGGAGTACGTAACAGATATAAAAGAAAAAGAATACATTAATCCTAGTGCTGGCTCTATTTCTATTTATTTATTTCTCAGAGACAGGGTTTTGCTCGGTCACTCAGGCTAGAGTGCAGTGGTAAAATCATAGTTTATTGCAGACTTGACCTCCTAGATTCAAGGGATAATCCTGCCTCAACCTCCCAAGTAGCTGGGACTACAGAGCACGCCATGACACCAGGCTAATTATTTTTACTTTTATTATTTTTTTAGAGACAGGATCTTGCTATGTTCCCCAAGCTGGCCTTGAACTCCCCTTGCCTTGGCCTGTCAAAGCACTGGGATTACAGGTGTGAGCTACCATGCCCAGCTTGGCTCTTCTTTAGAACCAGATCAACTACCGACAAATCTGACTTGGAAAGAAAATCTACAATACAAATGTCACAAACACATATATATTCAGCGGTATGCACAAAAAAACAGCAACTAAACACAGATGAAGTGGATGAACTTTCTATTTATTAAAATCGACTCAAAAGAGGTAGAGATCTAGTAGCATTTCTCAATCCTTGCTGCACATTAGAATTGCGGAAGTAGGAGGAGGTTGGTTTAAAAATAAAAGCTTAACCAAACTGAACTAATGTATGCACAGACCCCCAGATATTCTAATTCAACGTTTATGTTAAGCTTGAGCATCAGCATGTTTGAAAGAAATATCCAAGTGACTGCAATATGCCCCAAAACTTAATCTGATTTCTGTAAGAAATTTCTTTTAAAAAATTAAGACAATTGGCCGGGCGCGGTGGCTCAAGCCTGTAATCCCAGCACTTTGGGAGGCCGAGGCGGGTGGATCACGAGGTCAAGAGATCGAGACCAGCCTGGTCAACATGGTGAAACCCCGTCTCTACTAAAAATACAAAAAAATCAGCTGGGCATGGTGGCGCGTGCCTGTAATCCCAGCTCCTCAGGAGGCTGAGGCAGAAGAATTGCCTGAACCCAGGAGGCGGAGGTTGCGGTGAGCCGAGATCGCGCCATTGCACTCCAGCCTGGGTAACAAGAGAGAAACTCTGTCTCAAAAAAAAAAAAAAAAAAAAATTAAGACAATTGTCTAAAAGCTTTATCCTAAAAAGCACCAGGTCCACTGATACAAATCCCTTTCACGTTATTAAAGAAAAGGTTATGCTGATGCCATTTTAAATGTTTCAAAGCAAAAGAAAAAACATCCAAAATCATTTTTGTAAGACCAGCAGAATAATCATGCCAAACCTTAAAAAGTCTGCATAAAAACTGAAGAAATAAAACCGTATTGCGATCTCGCATCCTATCAAAGAATTGAGCAGAACATTATAAGAAAAATATGGTACAGTGAAAAAAAGTTTGTACCAAGATGCAAGAATAGATTCTTAATACAAATCTATTAAAATAATTCACTATATTGAAAGGTCAAGAAAAAATCATAAATATCACAATAGTCAAGATGGCATTTAATGGGTTGATGGTCATGCATGATTAAAATCATTTTAATTCAATAGTGATAAGTGAACACTTGCTTCACATGTTAAAAATACTATGCATTTTATCCAAAGCCAGCCTTATGCTTAATTGTGAGAGACCAGAAATATTCACATTAAAGACAGAAACTAGTTGAGGATTTCATCTAACACTACCAGTAAATGGTGGGGCTTCAATTTGAACATGGATCTATTCTGTGTATTGTGGATAATGATTTCCAAGAAGAATCAAATTAATATATCAATCAATTCATCAAATGATATGATATTGTAAAAAGGTAGATTAAATACCATCATATGTCTTTGTAAAACAAACCCCAAACTATGAAAATTTAGATTTGCATATTTATCTGACATTGATATGTTTTTACATGCACAGAAAAAGTCTGAAAAATCACACACAAACTTGTTACCATGATGACAGGGAGGGAGAGCATTGCAAAGGAATATTAATTACTTTTTATAGTTTATAAAATGTTTATATATTCTTTGAGGTCCCCCCACTTCTTGTCCCCAAGGGGCATGTTTTACTTTCATAATCAGAAAAAGTGACAAATTTCCAATATAGACAAAAAATAGTAAGTCATCTAGAAATATTAAGGCAATTATTACTTATGAAAATATTTCTATAGCACAAGTAGAAGCATGATTCCCCCAACAGTAAAGCCAAGGAAAATAATCTAAGGAGATGTTTTAATACTGTTTAAAAATTCAAATAGTGGATACTTCTTTTGCAGACTCCTTTGAATTAAACAATACTTCCATTAAAATCTGTGTTCTCGGGCCGGGCGCGGTGGCTCAAGCCTGTAATCCCAGCACTTTGGGAGGCCGAGGCGGGTGGATCACGAGGTCAAGAGATCGAGACCATCCTGGTCTACATGGTGAAACCCCGTCTCTACTAAAAATACAAAAAATTAGCTGGGCATGGTGGTGCGTGCCTGTAATCCAGCTACTCAGGAGGCTGAGGCAGGAGAATTGCCTGAACCTAGGAGGCGGAGGTTGCAGTGAGCCGAGATCGCGCCATTGCACTCCAGCCTGGGTAACAAGAGCGAAACTCCGTCTCAAAAAAAAAAAAAAAAAAAAAATCTGTGTTCTCTTACGGTGATGAGTGTTTGAGAGATTATTTAAACGTACTTTTCCCTGAGAGAAAAGCAAAGGCAAACACTGTTGCTATCCTGGCCCCCAAACATCCCCTTCTGACCCCTTCCAGCCCAACTTCTGGTCTTCCTAACTCTTCCAGGAACACAGGAGCTGCTAGCTGGCAGGCCAAGCTTGAATTTGGCTCACAGTTATATTTTGTTTGTCCTGCTGTAAGTTACCGGTGTTAGTTGCCAATATTGGACATTTGGGAGACTCCACAAGAAAATATCCAGTCTTCTTAAAAACCTGGAGACTCTGGTAGGGCTGACCCACAGTCTTGTCTGGGATGGTCAGAGCCCTGGGCAAGTGCAGCTGTCTCAGCTACTGATGTCTTTGGTCCCCTGATGGACCACACGCTTGAGGAATGGATTTGTGTCTTACAAATCGTTACAAACCTTTCAAAGCCTACATCTAGCCCTCCTCTGAAGTCACTAACCATTGACAAGGATGGATTGTGTCATCCTATTCATGGAAAATTTTCATTTTATGAGAAAGCAAACCTGTAAACAACATTTCTGCTCACATTTCAGGTACTAACCTGTCAAGAGATATGTTTTACCTGAAACAATGCAAATCCCATAGTGGATGTGATCTTTTAAACAGTCACCTTTAGAAAATTCTGAGAAAGTAAAGCTTGCTTTTAAATCAACTTGGGTTAGGAGGCTTTTCAACTAGAAAAACAGTCTTTAAGCAGTTTTTTGAGTGGCTAGTCAACTCAGATCCCCATGCAATGCTGCCACCTTGCGGCTAAGTCCATGAAATAGCCCCAGCACCAGTTCATGAAGTCATGTTGCCATCTTCTGGTCTATTCTAAGACTGCATGATGTGTACTTAAGAGCTCAAAGGCCAAGAACTTAAATTGACTATAGAAATATCCAGCAGATTGTTTACACATGACTGCAAACAGTGGTTAATTATCTGTGGATAGCTGCAACATTACCAGTTCAATGTCTATGATGTCATAGAATCTCGGTGTTACAAACAAATGCAGATTTATACCCAATAAAGTTGAAAACCTGTTATCAGGAATAAGATAATGCAATCATGCATCTGAGATGGATTAATGATCCTCAAATGTTTTTCGCTGGCTGCTTGAGAATCAGTGGGGGTGTTTGTTAGAAACCCATGTCTTGAATTCCAGCTCAGAAATTCTGATTCAGTGTGTCTTGGGATAATCTCCGATACCTGTATTTTTAAGAACCTATTTGGTGACTTGATGAGCACTCTGATTCGTGAAACTGGGTGACATGCTAGCCAGTGGCATCTTATTATATTCATTTGTTTTTTCAGAATTTCCTGAGTAGGTGCAATGTGCTGAGTTCGTTTTGATTTCAAATTAAAGAGCCCTATCTGCTTCAAGATGTACACTCTTAAATGAGGATGTACAAGCATGCAATTAAAGTAAGAAAGGCAACTTTGATTATGCAAGAATGTCCAAAGTGTAGCAGAAGAGAGATCCCCGCAAGTTTTCTCCAGTGAGAACACAGTGGTTTTCAAGGGACATTCAGTTGACCCTTGACAGCACAGATTGGAATTACATGGATTCACTTATCTGTGGATTTTTTTTCACCTATGCCACTCATGAGACAATAAAACCAACCCCACCTCTTTCTCCTCCCCAGCACTCAATGTGAAAATGAAGAGGATAATCTTTATAATGATCCCGCTTCCACTTAATGAGCAGCAAATATATTTTCTCTTCCTTATGATTGTCTTAATCACATTTTCTTTTCTCTTATATACTTTATTTTAAGAATACAGTATATAATACATATAATATACAAATTATTTGTTAATGAACTGTTTATGTTATTGGCAAGCCTTCTGGTCAACAGTAGACTTACTATTTACGTTTTGGAAGAATCAAAATATATACGCAGATTTTCAGCTGCAAGGGGTTTGGTGCCCCTTAACCCCTGCATTGTTCAAGTGTCAGCTGTATATAAAGATCCAGGTACTTGCAAGGCAGACATATGGGAATGGAAAGCAAATATCATTCTAAGTAAAGGAAATAAATGCAAAATGGTATAAAGGTATCCAGGAGCATCTTATTTCTGAGAAACCATAAGGACTGCTATGCTTTTAGCAAACAAAAATGGAAACAGCACAAAGAAGCAAGGAACAGGCCGGGCGCAGTGGCTCAAGCCTGTAATCCCAGCACTTTGGGAGGCCGAGGCGGGTGGATCACGAGGTCAAGAGATCGAGACCATCCTGGTCAACATGGTGAAACCCCGTCTCTACTAAAAATACAAAAAATGAGCTGGGCATGGTGGCGCGTGCCTGTAATCCCAGCTACTCAGGAGGCTGAGGCAGGAGAATTGCCTGAACCCGGGCGTCGGAAGTTGGGGTGAGCCGCCATCGTGCAATTGCACGCCAGCCAGGGGAAGCAAGGAACAATACCCATAAGCCTGTAGACCTGCCAAAAAGTGGATGTTTCATCATGTAAAGGAGCACAGAGCATTTGCACAGAGAGATACAATATCCCACTCATGTTTACAATGAGTAAAAACATACCTTGTTCTATTGGACATCACTTTATTTTGCTTCACAGATATTGTGTGTATGTGTGTGTGTTTTACAAATTAAAGGTTTGTCGCAACCCTGTATTGAAAAAGTTTATTGGCACCATTTTCTTTTTTTTTTTTTCTTTCTTTTTTTTTCTTAATTGTACTTTAAGCTCTAGGGTACATGTGATCATCCTACAGGATTGTTGCATGGGTATACATCTGCCTTGGTGGTTTGCTGTCTCTGTCCCCCCATTGTCTACATCAGGCACTTCTCCTGGTGTTATCCCTCCCCCACCCCCCCCCCCCGCCTATCCCTCCTCTCCCCCGGTCCCCCACCTCCTGACTTATCCCTTTGTGAGATGTTCCCCTCCCTGTGCTCATGTGTTCTCATTGTTCATCACCTGCCTGTGAGTGAAAATATGTGGTGTTTGGTTTTCTGTTCTTGTGTCCATTTGCTGAGAATGATGGTTTCCAGATTCATCCATGTCCCTGCAAAGGACATGAACTCATCGTTTGTTATGGCTGCATAGTATTCCATGGCGTATATGCATTGGCACCACTTTCTAACAGCATGTGCTCACTTCATGTCTTTGTGTCACATTTTGGCAATTCTCACGTTATTTCATTCTTTTTAATTATTATTGTATCCATTATGGTGATCTATGATCACTGACTCTTGATGTTGCTATTGCAGTTGTTTTGCGGTGCCACAAACAATTCCCATATTAGACAGCAAAGATGATTAATGAATGGTGTGCATTGCATGTTGTGATGGGGGTTGTTGCCCCCTCTATCTCCCTCTCCGCAGGCCCCCTACTTCCTTGAGACATAACAGTTTGGAATTAGGCCAATTAGGTGTTCAAGCTCAAGGAAGAGTCCTACGTCTTTCACTATTTTTTTTTAATTTCTGAGGTACATGTGCAGGATGTGTACCTATCAACCCGTCACCTAGATATTAAGCCCAGCCTGCATTAGCTCTTTTTCCTAACGCCCTCCCCACCCCCAGCCTCCCCTGACAGGCCCAGTGAGTGTTGTTTCCATCTCTGTGTCCATGTGCTCTCATTGCTCAACTCCCTTTTGTAAGTAAAAACATGTGGTGTTTGATTTTCTGTTCCTGCGTTAGTTTGCTAAAGATAACAGCTTCCAGCTTCACCCATGTCACTGCAGAGAACATGATCTCTTTCTTTTCATGGCTGCATAGTGTTCAATGAATTGATTAAGCTTACTAAGGAAGACATGTCAAAAGCAGAGACAGGCCAAAAGCTAGGTCTCTTGTACCAAACAGCCAAATTGTGAATGCAAAAAAAAAAACAAAAAGTTATTGGAGGAAATGAATAGTGCTATTTCAGTGAACACATGAATGATAAAAAAGAAAACAGCCTTATTCCTGACAGGAAAAAACAGGAAGACAGAGAAGTAAGCAGAAAACAGAATAGATGAGGTGGGAAGGAGACTCTGGAGAAGTAGGAGTTGCCAACAGCATCAAGTGTTTCACAGCTGTCTACTCAGGTGAGGAAGTGTTTGTAAGATGGCAGAGGTAACAGCATAGTTTAGTAAGAGCAGTTGTTAGTGATGTTACCGGAAAAGAATCCTGATCCAGATCCCAAGAGAGGGCTCTTGGACCTTGCTTAAGAAAGAATTCCTGTGAGTTCATAAAGTGAAAGCAAGTTTATCAGGAAAGTAAAGAAATAAAAGAATGACTACTCTATAAACAGAGCAGCCCTGAGGGCGGCTAGCTAGCTATTTTTATGGTTATTTCTTGGTTTTATGTTAAACAAGGGGTGGCTTATTCATGAGTTTTCCTGAAATGGATGGGCGATTTCTGGAACTAAGGGTACCGCCCCTTTTAAGACCATATAGGATAAGGTTCAAATGTTACAGTTAAATGGTAACAGGCCTTGCCCAAAACTCAACTGCTTTTGTAAAGTGAATAAGAGGCCTCCAGACAGAGGGAGGAGAGGGGCCTGGGTCCTGCCAGGTTGCAGACATTATTTGGAGGTTATAAGACAGGCAACTTTCTTCAATTACTCCTGCCAATTTCGCCACTATTGTTGATTAGCCTTTTGAGATATCTTTCCAGGTTTTTTTTTCATGTCTGAGCCCCCTGACTCCACCTGGACGGAATGGTTCCACCTGGATTGACAACCCCACTCCTGTGGCCTCACCCAGAAGCAATTCAGCCTGCAAGACGACAACGTCAGCCCTCTGGGTTTTAACCATTGGTCTACACTACTTTCCTCTAGAAATAATATAAGATTCCAAAGAAAATGTTGAGAAGATCTTTAAGAATTTGAGAATTTCATTCAGTTTGGAAATTTTTCCTCCAACAAATCCTACACCTCAAGTCTTGGTTTTAAAGTAGATCCAAGCTGAGTTACCCAAATTTCTTAAAAATTAAGCCAGAGAAATTTAATGAATGATTTGGTGCTTTCTCTAAATTGACACAAACCTCCAGGAACCTATCATCATATTTGGAAATATAATAAAGAACACCTGCATGGGTTACTAGTTAAAATATTTCCTGTTATATCTACTTTCTGGAATGGGGCTGCAATTTCCTAAATGAGTCAGCTGAGTTGTATAATTTTTAGTTTCTTGGTAGAATCTCCTTCTCTACTTTACTCCAAATCATGCTGGAGTGAGGTGTGATTAAGGAAAAATACAGGTATTCAAGAAGACCCTTGAGATCATTCATGATAAAATCAGTAGCCCTCAAGCAGAAAGTGCAGAGCTTATAGCTTGCAGTGAATGCCGAGAATGAAGTACTCATACAATTTCAGCTGAGCGGGGATAGAGAGTAGCTTTTCTTAGAGAGTCCGCGCCAGCATCTGCCCACCAAGTATTTGTTGAAAGGGCTTGTATTAACTACAAACATCCACTAGATGGTCATTTGAGATGGGTTACTGAGGCACCTGTAACCTTGTACACACTCCAACTGCATTCTTGGGAGGCTGTTTTCAGCGTTCCTTACCACACCACACACTCTACTCCTGGTCCTGTTTTCAGGGTCAAGGAGGTTCATTCCCATGCACAAATAGCATACACACAGTGCATCAGTATTCTTCCATGCCTGACTTCAAATATGTACATAAGCTTGAATATGTTGCCATGTGCCCCCCATATCTCCCCCTTCTTTAATTCTTAGATCATGCTTGTCATCCAATCCAAGGTAAGCTTCTATCATTCTTCTCTGGTTGTAGATGCATCAGGTGGCAGCACAGAGCCATCTGCAGATGGCTAGGAAACAGATACAAAAAAAAAAAAAAAGTTTGGTGACCGTCACCCAAATGTGTATGTTTAACACAGACAACCAAGTGTTTGGGTTTAACCATTAAAAGCCTGCTTGTAATTGCTGAAGGGTACTTGTTTGTAATTGCTGCAACCATTCTTCAAGTTGTTTCTTTAATTCACACTCAAGAGTGGAAATTTGAGAAGACAGATGGTTGTGATAAGTCCCTTGCAGATGTGCTTTTCTAAACTACTGCAAGGTGGAATCTCCCTCCCAGCTCCAGGTTAAATTTACAGGCAGCCACAGTTCTGCTCACCATTTTAAAATCATAATATAGATTATATTTAACCGTGTAACATTTTGATGAGACAAGTATGTAGCATACCAACTACTGGAAGAGACTTTAATACTATAAAAGGATTGATTCTGCTCTATGTTAGGAACACCTTGATCAAATAGAAATATATAAGGATGTGTAGTTCAAATGAGGACTGTATCAGTAACACTATTGTGCAAAGAGAGGGTATAGTTGCCACCCCTAGTAATGTACTCACCATGAGAAAGAACCCGTTTAAAAAAGGAATACCTAGTCTTCAAATTGGGGTATGAGCAGAGCTTAAAACTTGTTTCCCTTTTACTTGTAATAATCATCCTGAAAGCCCATTATCTGACCAGGCGATAGAATTATTGGAGCAAATCCAATAGTCTGATTTGCAGACATAAGGTAACCATGGGGACCCCAACCAAGTAAGGTGCCCTTATCAAACAGAGGCCCGTGGCGTGGTGCCGATTGTCTGCACAGAGACCAATGGATGAACTCAAACTTATATCGCCAGTCCCTGCTCGGATGGCACATAGGAAGATCAGGCAGTTGTGTAGCTTTATTAGAGGCCTCAGTAAGATTTGTAGTAACGGCAGAAATAAAGGTCAAATTTGCAAGCTTGGCATCCCTTTTGGGCTGATAGTCAAGATACTCCTGAGGAATGACAGTAACACACTTATCATGTGATATTGAGGAAAAACAAAGACAGATTACTAGACAATAAAGTCAAGGAACCATTAAGTTTAATCTATCTGAAATTTTTAATTAAGGGAGAAGACGGGGCATCCATAGACCTTCTGTTCAAGAAGTATCATTAGATGACAAAGGTAGGTCAGCATCCCACCATGAAATAACATTAAAAACAGGGGGATTTAGAACATGACTCCAATAAACATGTTTTTGAGCTGATTCCACTTGGCAAAGGACAAGAATTACCAGCCACCCTAACATCCATGTCTGTTTTACTTTCTCAGAAACTTCCCCAATTACCATCAGATACATAAGAAACCAGTTCTTTCTCAGAGGCAAGCCGGATAGTTGCTTGTTGATCCAATTTCTTTTCTTTTTTTTTTTTTTTTTGAGACGGAGTTTCACTCATGTTACCCAGGCTGGAGTGCAATGGCGCGATCTCGGTTCACCGCAACCTCCGCCTCCTGGGTTCAGGCAATTCTCTTGCCTCAGCCTCCTGAGTAGCTGGGATTACAGGCACACACCACCATGCCCAGCTAATTTTCTGTATTTTTAGTAGAGACGGGGTTTCACCATGTTGACCAGGACGATCTCGATCTCTTGACCTCGTGATCCACCCACCTCGGCCTCCCAAAGTGCTGGGATTACAGACTTGAGCCACCGCGCCCGGCCTGATCCAATTTCTTTAGCTGTCCTCAAGTAATGTCAGGTGCCTTCATAGTCATCACCATCATTGCTGGTTGATTCTTCAATGACAGGTTCCGTTCTCAAGGAAAGAGCCCCATATTCTCCCTTTTTTTGTTTATTAGGATATACTTTAAGAGTTTGTTGAGTTTATTTAACAGTGGCCTAACTGGTTGAGTTATAGGGGATGCCAGTGTTATGTTGTATGTATAAAAGTTGCAGTGCATATGTAAATTGAGCACTAAGATGGTAAGGTCCATTATCAGTTTTTATAGTTTGTGGAAGAACTAAAGTCATAATAGATTTAAACAAAGGAGTAATTGCGTCTTTAGGATTTTTCTTCGGTCCGGGAAGTAGCATGTATCAAACCTACATAAGTGGAGAAATTTAAAACATCCAAAAGGTGGATACTGAGTAACATCAGTTTGCTAGATAACATTAGGAACTAGACCTCCTGGGTTGCACTAAGCTTTAAGGAAAGAGGAGAGAGAGAATGCTGTTGGCAATCAAAACAAGTTTTAATAATTATGTGAGCTTGAGCAAGTGTTAAATGAAACTGTTGTTTAAGACTGTGGGCATTCTGATGAAAAAAAAATACATGATCAGCTTGAGCTCGCAAAAAAGCAGAAAAGTCTGCAAACCACATCTGTGGTTTAACAGAGCATCAGCTCAAGCATTCCCTTCTGACAAGGGACCAGGTAGCCCAGAATGAGAGCGAATATGAGTGATATAAACAGGGTGATGACCGACACAGAGGCGCTCTTGTGCTGCAAGAAACAAAGCTAGTAAAGATCCATTAGTAATGCCTTTCACATGTGCAAGATTTAAGTGAGTAATACTATACACTGCATAAGCAGAATCACTAACTATATTTATGTCTTGGTGAGGTAAAGTTTGTAAAGCCAATAGTAGGGCACCTAACTCTGCCTGTTGGGTAGTTTTACAATGTTCTTGGATTTTGTGTTACCAATTTTGCATGGCATCTTGAAAATAGTGATAGTAAGACTATCGCTGTCTTACTTTTTTGTTTTGATTTTTTTTTAATCATATGTAAAGATAGTAATGGCATGAAGCAAGGGCTTAGAGACAATAGATACAAATTCAACAGTTTGTAAAAAGTTCAGGAACTTAGAGGCTGGTAAATGGAAGCTGATGTTACCAATAAAGTCAGCCATTGCTACTTGCCAATTAAGATCACAAGCTAGGAGAATATGAGATTGTTCCTTGCTTAACCGTAGGAAAATAGTAGCAGGGTCATATCCTGATAACTAGATGCAACATAGTGCTCCTTTAGAAGAAGGGAAGCTATTAAGTCTGTAGTCTTTTGTATATGTTTAGAAGGATTGTCAGGTACATAACATATAAAATACAGAAATGGCAAAAGATAAGGCATGGAAGGGATGACTAATTTAAGTGATTTTTACCATATTTTGGCCCTCGAAAGTCATTAGAATGTGACTGCAAGTCGCCAAGATAAAAAACCTGCACTGAATTAGCTTAAGTATGTAAAAAAGGAAAAAACTTTTTTTTTTTTTTTTACATAGAGACGGAGTTTCGCTCTTGTTACCCAGGCTGGAGTGCAATGGCGCGATCTCAGCTCACCGCAACCTCCGCCTCCTGGGTTCAGGCAATTCTCCTGCCTCAGCCTCCTGAGTAGCTGGGATTACAGGCACGTGCCACCATGCCCAGCTGATTTTTTGTATTTTTAGTAGAGACGGGGTTTCACCGTGTTGACCAGGATGGTCTCGATCTCTTGACCTCGTGATCCACCCGCCTCGGCCTCCCAAAGTGCTGGGATTACAGGCGTGAGCCACCGCGCCCGGCCTGAAAAAACTTTTTTAAATGTCCTTAGTTGATGGCCATTCTCCTGTATTAGCCTTTCACTGGAATGTCTTAGAAGTGAGCTTGGGAAAGCAGAGCTGTGGCCGGTTTCTTCCTATCTGCTCCGGGCTCCTTAGGCAGCCTGTTTTTTTAAACAGCGTGCCACCTGTTGCTGCCCTTACCTTGAAAGTAAGGAAGGAAAACTACAAGTGGCAGCAAGAGGCCAGAGAATGACCAGGTGGTAAAGTGTGTGTATAAGGAGGCAGGAGGCTAACAGGCTGAGAGAAGACCACTCTCCTGATCCACCAGGGCACCTACGCTTGGAGCCAACCCTGTTAGGTAAAGTACTGAAAACATACTGGGCTTATTATTATTTTTACTACTCCCAAGCAGAGAGGTTCAGGGAAGAGCAGACATGCAGCGCAGGGTCTGCTTCAAAGTTTCCCAGCCACAGAGTTTTTAAAGATTTTATAAAACAAGCAAAATTAATACTCCTGGCCGGGCACGGTGGCTCAAGCCTGTAATCCCAGCACTGTGGGAGGCCGAGGTGGGTGGATCACGAGGTCAAGAGATCGAGACCATCCTGGTCAACATGGTGAAACCCCGTCTCTACTAAAAATACAAAAAATTAGCTGGGCATGGTGGCGCGTGCCTGTAATCCCAGCAACTCAGGAGGCTGAGGCAGGAGAATTGCCTGAACCCAGGAGGCGGAGGTTGCGGTGAGCCGAGATCGCGCCATTGCACTCCAGCCTGGGTAACAAGAGCGAAACTCCGTCTCAAAAAAGAAAAAAAAAAAAAAAAAAAAATTAATACTCCTTACTGCTGCGTCTATCTTCTGAAGATGACAACCACTGGCAGAGCTCGCCCACCCCAGCCTCATTAGCATTTAACATGTGGCTACAGGGGAGAGTGCCCCTTATTAGTGGGCTTCTGCCCCAGAAGGAGACGTAGGCTAGGAAGGTTGGGGTGCACGTGGACTGCTTGTTAGCCCTTTCTCTAGGCACCCAGAGAAGACAAGAAATTGCTTGTCAGCTGAGACATGCAAGGGGTGACAGGAAAGGGTAGAAGTAGAAAAAGCAGCAGCATAGCAAGCAGCAGACCACTGTCTGGGCACCATTACTAAGGCGTGTGATCACGGTGAGGGGGATTCTAGGACTGGGCTGGAGCTGCCTGCAGCCACCCAGGGTCTCAGTCTGTGCCTCTTGGCCTCCCCTCTGTCACTGCAAACCCAGAAAGGAGCAACTTGCCCAGACTGCCAGTGACCAAAGGGGCACGCCATGGCATTTTAGCAACTCTTCTGCCCCAGGCCTCTCTGGGCAGCTAGAAAGCCAGAGCTTTCTGGAATAAAACTAAAGAGGCTTCATGCAAATTTCCCTAATGACCTCTTGGTTTCCTTCCACAGCTGGTGTGAATCCCATACACTGACTGAGGATTTTACTAGTGTGACTCACTGAGGCACCATAAGGTATGGTTTCTACATTGTAGGTTTTCCTAAGAGCAAACAGGGTCTTACTTCTTTTTGGGTTCATACCACAGTGCCTTGCTCAGAGTCAGTTCTCAAATATTTGAATTGACTATAATTTGCCTATTCAGCCTTTTTATTTCCCTCATGAAGTAACCTTGGTAGAAATGTCATGATTTTGAAGAATGTTGGTGCCACTACTAAACTGGAACTATAGTAAATAATAAGTTTAACTCATCATTTAGGTTATTTTCAAACAAAATGACTGTCAATATTTTCAAAGGTCTACATGAATCAAGGGTAGAGATGGGAATTACTAGATAAATTAACAAAATGTATTACTAGCATCAGCATAGCCTTCTCAAATGGATCCACTTCTACTGTAGGGGCTTATCTTTCAGAAGCAGAGAAGGACTGCCTCTGACAGATAAGGGAAAAAATTGCCTTGGTCACACTGGGCAGGTGATGATGTTACTGTATTATTAATTCTAAAAGAGTGGTTCTCAAAGTGGTGTTCCCCAGAACAGCAGCATTCATTTCACCTGGGAACCAGTTAGAAATGCAAAATCCTAAGTCCCTTTTCAGGCTTAATAAATCTGGGTCTCTGGGAGCAGGGATCAGAAATCTGTGGTTGAACAAGCCCTCTGGATGATTCAGACACACACACACACTCAAGTTGGAGAGCCACTGCTCTAATTTGTTCAGCACCTCACACGTGATTTGGATGGTTCTCACCTACAGATAAGCAGGCACTTTAAATCTAAAGCCAACTGAGCCCTATCACATGTCAGATGATAAGCAACCTTTAACAAGGCAGTCCCTATCATATGCCAGTCAGTTGACTGGTATTTAGTACAATGCTGCATGCAAGAGTCATGTTAAATCAAAACAACATTTGGTTGATCCTATAAATAAAGACAGCCTGGTTATCACATACTGGGAAGTATCCTCAGCCAAAACTGCATTTGAATGGTTAAGTCATTAAGAGCAAACCTGTTTGCCACCTATAATCCTAGTTTTAAAAATGTCAGAAAAAGGCCGGGCGCGGTGGCTCAAACCTGTAATCCCAGCACTTTGGGAGGCCGAGGCGGGTGGATCACGAGGTCAAGAGATCGAGACCATCCTGGTCAACATGGTGAAACCCCGTCTCTACTAAAGCTACAAAAAATCAGCTGGGCATGGTGGTGCGTGCCTGTAATCCCAGCTACTCAGGAGGCTGGGGCAGGAGAATTGCCTGAACCCAGGAGGCGGAGGTTGCGGTGAGCCGAGATCGCGCCATTGCACTCCAGCCTGGGTAACAAGAGCGAAACTCCGTCTCAAAAAAAAAAAAAAAAAAAGTCAGAAAAAAAAGAAGTGGTGGCAAAAGTATCACCAATGCTTCATAATGAGGTTAAGCATCCCAGGGTTGGAGATAAGAATCCATTTGTGGTTGGTCCTGGGAGGGACACCTAAGGAGACATATTCTGGGCACCAGACTTTTACTGGCCTTGCTAAATCACAGCTCGTCCCAGTAGTGAGGGGCAAGTGGAAGATCTGCAAACCACACGTGAGGAGAAAAGTGAATCACTTGGGGTCAGATGTGCAATGCAGAAAGAAAAAGAACTTAGGATTCTAGTCATGTCTTTGCAATGCTTCTCAGATGCCTTCTGCTGCTGCCTTTTTTTTTTTTTTTTGAGATGAGTCTTGCTCTGTCACTCAGGCTGAACCCGCCTCCTGGGTTCAAGCAATTCTCCTGCCTCAGCCCCCCGCAAGTAGTTGGGATTACAGGCATGTGCCACTACATCTGACTAATTTTTGTACTTTTAGTAGAGATGGGGTTTCACCATGTTGGCCAGCCTCATCTCGAACTCCTGACCTCAGGTGATCCACTTGCCTCGGCCTCCCAAAGTGCTGCGATTACAGATGTGAACCACTGTGCCCAGTCTCTGCTCCTTTTTTGGATGACATTTTAAAGCCTTCCGTGGTGATAAGTAGCAAAAAATATCTTCTGGGCCAAATCCAGAACAGAAAACATTTCCCTGTTACTAGGGCGAATGTGCAATTACTGTTTGTCCAGAGCAATCCTGTTTTATTTTAACTTTTTTATTTTAGATTGAGGGGGTATATGTGCAGGTTTGTTACATGTGTAATGGTGAGATTTGGGCTTGGTGGTTAACCATCACCCAAATAGTTCACACTGTGCCCAGTAGGAGATTGTTTTAACCCTCATTCCAACCTCATACTCTGCATTTTGGAGTTCCTGGTGTCTATTACTTTGACCTTTATGTTCACGTGTACACACTGTTAGCTCCCACATAAGAGGAACAACATGCTATATTTGATTTTCTGTTTCTGTATTATTCCAATTAGGATAATGACCTCCACCTCCATCCATGTTGCTTCAAAGTACATGATTTTATTCTTTTTTATGACTAAGTCGTATTTCATAGTGTATCTATAACACATTTCCTGTATCCAATCATTCATTGATAGATACGGTTTGATTCCATGACTTCGCTATTGTGAACAGTACTGCAATAAACATGACTGCAGGTAGCTTTTTAATGTAATGTTTTTTTTTTTCCTTTTACATGCATGCCCAATAGTGGGATTGCTGGGTCGAATGGTAGTTCCATTTTTAGTTCTCTGAGAAATCTCCATACCCTTTTCCATTAAGGTTGTACTAATTTCCACTCCTACCAGCAGCGTGTAAGCGTTCCCTTTTCTCTGCTGATGGCCTTTCACTGGGGAAAACAGAACTCCTCAGCTGGGGCAATGGAGTCTGGTAGCCATGGGGCAGGTGATCTGTTTGTACTTCTCTCTTACTGTTGGGGGCATGCAAAGGTGCCCAGTTTTCTCTGCTCCCTCCCTGGCCCAGAGGGTGGCAGGGGCCCTTAGCAGGCTGGGTGCTCAGGAGAAAGCCTGCTCATAATCAAAATACACACACAGTAGTACAGTGACCTGACACAGAAGTCAGGCCCCGTTTAGTGGGGACAGCTGAGGCAGGCAGTTATGCAGTACAGTCCTGTTCTAAATGTTATTCTTGTGTAGTTATGATAGTTTTCCTTTTCCTTTTCCTTTGAAAAAGGATCTAGCTTGACAATAAATTGTATGGTTATAGTATTACTTAAGTGTCCTCACTCTCCTCTTGCTTCTATATTTCTTGCCTTGACTATTCATATGTTCCTGCAATTCATCTACTGAGAAGTCCTGGAGTATTATACAACTGAACACATCACTGCAGAGGTGTCATTTATGTAAACATTATGGGAATGGTGTCATTGGAATTTTTTAGTTCACAATCTATACTCCCAGCTGTTTTCATCTGTCCCATTCATGAATCTCTGAATGATTTGCTTTTCCGAGACTGATGAAGGCTGGGGCTCAAAAAGACCCAATCTTGGAAATGGAATTTTATCTGCAAAATTAATCAGAACCATGCCCTATGCTCATTTTCCCACTGCTCCACACACTTGGCTCGTTTCATTCCTCTGCCAGGTTTTTTGACTTGTAGCTCTTTAATTCTAGGTGGCCTTTGGTACTTCTATCTTATGCAAGGTACAATCCCTATTATTAACCTCCTTGCTTCATGTGTGATTTGCTGGTCACCTGTCCTATGTGTCCCCAAGAAAAGGAATAGAATATAGAATATGATAAATGGGACAGCAATTAATCCAGCGACCATTCACACCCCCCACACACACCCCAAGCCCCTAGGAGATCAGTTGTGCTCACACTTCATGATCCTGGAAAAGGCTGACTCATTTCTCTGGTACAGTCTACCCTAGCTTTAGATCCTTTAGAAAGTCCTTGGGACAAACATGATTATCTCCAGACAACAGATCAGAGAAGCTCCAAGAATAATTTTAGCCTCTGTAATATTTAGGGAGCAGGGCAACCAAACACCCCAAATGGCTTCATGGAAAGAGCCCTAAAATGGGAGTTATGGGTTTACGGAGACCACCTAAGGATGCACCTCTGAAAAATACAGCTTGGTAATTCACAACCTGATAACTGTGTCTTAGAGTCCCTTGCTGGGGCTGCATAACAGACCCCTGAGAGAAGCTAGGGCAACATGCTGCACTGTGGGCACAGCATGAATTCTTCTGGTTGCCTTTGCCATGGGGAATGTCCTCCATTGACTAACCCAGGATCCACACTGGGCTGACCTTCTTTTTTTTTTTTTTTTTTTTTTTTTTGGGAACGGAGTTTCGCTCTTGTTACCCAGGCTGGAGTGCAATGGCGCGATCTCGGCTCACCGCAACCTCCGCCTCCTGGGTTCAAGCAATTCTCCTGCCTCAGCCTCCTGAGTAGCTGGGACTACAGGCACGCGCCACCATGCCCAGCTAATTTTTTGTAGCTTTAGTAGAGACGGGGTTTCACCATATTGACCAGGATGGTCTCGATCTCTTGACCTCGTGATCCACCCACCTCGGCCTCCCAAAGTGCTGGGATTACAGGCTTGAGCCACCGCGCCCGGCCCTGGGCTGACCTTCTTAAGCACAATGTCATTTACCTATTCTACTTTGTCTTCAGCCTTGTTAGGAGGGCTGCTTTATGTCTCTACTTATCTTCTATGGCCTTCCCATAGAGCAAAGATCTAGGCTAATATTATACACTCTTGAAAGGGTAGCTCTTCTACTTTTGCTGTCCTTAGCTTGCGCTCACTACACATCCTACAGAAATGGCTCAACCTTGCTACCCTTACCAACTCAACAAAACATTTCTGCTAAGATCACTTCCTAACTGGAGAGCCAAAAGATCCTTTTCCACTTATACTGCAGTTATATTTTTCAGCTTTAATACCACTTAATTTTGTTTTGCTTGCTTTTATTACTTTAATTTTTAAAACATTACATACTGTATTGTACTGTACTTACATAGAATTATGTATATTCCTACACATGCATACATCAGTATGCATCAGTCTGTATTCATCACAGAGGATATGAAACAATTCTAATGCCCTAAAGAATTCTTTTTCTGTCTCTTTATATTCAGTCTCCCCCTTCCTAATTCTTAACAACCATTTTCTGTCTTACGTTTTTTTTACTTTTTCATAATGTCATATAAATAGACTCATATAAAATATAACCTTTTAACTGGCCGGGAGCGGTGGCTCAAGCCTGTAATCCCAGCACTTTGGGAGGCCGAGGCGGGTGGATCACGAGGTCAAGAGATCAAGACCATCCTGGTCAACATGGTGAAGCCCCGTCTCTACTAAAACTACAAAAAATTAGCTGGGCATGGTGGCGCGTGTCTGTAGTCCCAGCTACTCAGGAGGCTGAGGCAGGAGAATTGCCTGAACCCAGGAGGCGGAGGTTGCGGTGAGCCGAGAGCGTGCCATTGCACTCCAGCCTGGGTAACAAGAGTGAAACTCCGTCTCAAAAAAAAAATAAAATAAAATAAAATAAAATAAAATATAACTTTTTGAGACTAGGTTCTTTCACTTAGCACATTGAGAATCAGGACATTTGGCAGTATCTGGAGACCTTTTTAGTTAATTTGTCAGGGAAGAGTGTTACTGTCATCTAGTGGATAAAGTCCAAGGATGCAACAAAATACCCTCCAGTGCCCAGGATGCCCTACGAGTCATTTGGCCCAAAAAAGAGCCCTGCTATTGAGAAACCTAACTTAGTACAATGTACTTGAGGTTGGTTGATATTGTAGTATGCTCAATCGTTCATTCTATTGCTGAATAGCGTTCTATTGTGTGAATGTACCACAGTTTATTTACCCGTTTACCTCCGAAAGACATTTGGATTATTTGCAGGTGTAAATAACTATCAATAATGGTGCTATAAACCTGCATTCACAGGTTTTGAATAACATGTTTCCTTTGTCTAGGATACATATCTAGAAGTGTGATGACTGTATCCTAGACATAGGATACATAGGCTCACATGAGTGTATGTTAGCTCTTTAGAAACTATGAAATGGTTTCTAATTTTGCATTTCCACCAGCAATGTTTGTGGGTTCCCATTTCTCTTTATTCTCCATGTAACTTTTGCCATATTCCATTTTATGCCAGAATGTGACACTGCAGATCAAGGCAGAGAACAGCTCCAGCACCCTAGAAGCCCTCTTTGAGGCTTTCTATTATAACTCTACACTCAAAGGTGAAAAGCATCCTCACTTCTAATAGCAATGTAAATGTTTAGAACTGCATCTAACTGAAATCATAAAATACAAGCTCTTCTTTGTCTAGCTTCCATCTCTCACTATTTTGTGAATTTAATCGATAGTATTGTGTGTAGTTGTGATCACTGATACTCATTAATACATAGGGCCCATTTGTGTAAGTAAATCATATTTTAATTTTACGTTCTCTTCCTGATGACTCTTTTGCCATTCTTTTTAATTTTTATTCAATAAACCATACCCATTTTAAGGTACAGTTCAATGGGCTGTGACAAGTATATATACTGGTGGGAATATCACCACTATCAAGATATGAGATATTTTCATAACAACAAAAGTATTTCCTCATTCTCCACAGATAACATCCACTCCCAGGCACATACTGGCCACTTTTTTCTGCAGCTATAGCTTAGCATCGTCGTTTATAGAATAGCATGTAAATGGAAACATATATTATATACTCTTTTGTATCTGACTTCTCTGTCTCCGCATGTGTTTCAGGTTGTTTATGTTTTTGCGTGTATCAGTAATCTGTTATTTTATTTCTTAATAACATTTCAGCTACAGGAATGTAACCATTTGTTTATTTACTTGATGTTGGACATTTTAATACTCCAGCTTTAGCTTATGACTCATAAACCATTAATTTATAAAAAATTATGCACAAGTCTTTGTGTGGACATGGATTTTCATTTCCTTGAGTAAATAAATATTAAATGACTGGATCATATATCTATGTTTAACTTTATAAGAACTGCCAAAGTCGTTTCCAAATTGATTGCCGTATTAGTCTGCTTTCATACTGTTATAGGGAACTTCCTGAAACTGGGTAATTTATAACTGAAAGAGATTTAATTGATTCATAATTCAGTATGGCTGGGGCAGCCTCAGAAAACTTATAATCATTGCAGCAGGTGAAGAGGAGGCAGGCATCTTCTTCTCAGGGTAGCAGGAGAGAGAATGAATCCAAGAGGAACTACCAAATGCTTATAAAATCTTCAGATCTTGTGAGAACTCATTCACTATCACGAGAATAGTATAGCAGAAACCACCCCCATGATTCAGTTACCTCTACCTGATCTCTCCCTTGATGCGTGGGGATTATGAGGATTATGAAGATTACAATTCAAGATGAGATTTTGGGTGAGGGCACAGCCAAACCATATCACTTGCACAATTTTGTATTTTCAATAGTCGTGTAACCAGATCCACCACTTGGGTTCCGGGTCTTTGGTTCTTGCTTCCCTTGCTCAAAGAATTGAGCAAACAGCCTTACCCCCACACGCTCCAAACAAGAGTTCACGGACCGCGAGAGTGAGCAGTAATGCAGTTTATTGAGCAAGTGAAAGTCAAGGCTTCCACAGCACGGAAGGGTGGAAGGGGACCCGAGAGGGTAGCCATTGCTGGCCGGGGCTGTCTGGGCTTATATCCCCAATTCTGAGTTGCTGAGTGTTTGTCCCCTAGTCCTGTGTGGGGAGAGGGCTTGTGACCATGAGTCACCTAATCTCTTCTCTGAGTTGCGGAGAGTTTGTCCCCTAGTCCTGTGGTGGGGGGGGCTTGTGACCTTGAGTCCCCTAATTTCTCTTTCTGGCGGTTATTTCCTAGTTTCTATTGAACTTCCAAGAAGTATTGGAATATGGTTGAACAGCTGACTGATACTTTGAACACAGCCTCCTGATACGGTTGAAGTAGTTGTGTTGACCTTTTCCCATGCTAGGATTTCAAAAAGATTCCCCATTGACCCAAAATACTTTATTCCCTCAGTTGCACCTAACAGTCCTAGTTTTTTTTTTTTTTTTTTTTTTTTTTTTTTGAGACGGAGTTTCACTCATGTTGCCCAGGCTGGAGTGCAATGGCGCGATCTCGGCTCACCGCAACCTCCGCCTCCTGGGTTCAGGCAATTCTCCTGCCTCAGCCTCCTGAGTAGCTGGGACTACAGACACGTGCCACCATGCCCAGCTAATTTTTTGTAGTTTTAGTAGAGACGGGGTTTCACCATGTTGACCAGGATGGTCTCGATCTCTTGACCTTGTGATCCACCCGCCTCGGCCTCCCAAAGTGCTGGGATTACAGGCTTGAGCCACCGTGCCCGGCCCAACAGTCCTAGTTGTTTAACAACCTCACAAACAGTTTTTGGCAAGATATTGTTTGGTTTTTAATTTTAGTTATTCTAATTAATGTCTGGTGGTACCTTGTTAAGGTTCAAATTTGTTGGTTGTAGTGTTCTGTAAGTGTCAATTTTGTATCCTTTATATCCTTATTGATTTCTGTTTATTTTATCAATTACTGAGAGAGAACTGTTAAAATCTTCAGCTATATTGTAGACATGGCTATTTTTCCTTTCTGTTATGTAAGGTTTGTTTCACGTATTTTGAAGCTTTGCTATTAGGCGCACACACACACACACACACACACACACATATATATATATATATATATATATATA
>NW_022437332.1:45587-49939 GCF_009761245.1 Sapajus apella
CTTTTATCACTATATGGTGTTCTTCTTATTTCTGTTACCTTTTTCTGGAAATTTTTAACTAATGCTAAAATAAACTACACCTAGTAGAAAAAAATACTTTTTGAACTAGAAAGCAAGGCTTTTGAATTAACCCAATCAGATAAAAATTTTAAAAAAAAGAATTAAAAGAAATAATCAGTCTCCAATAAATATAAGATTATGTAAAATGGCCATAAGAAACCTAAGAATGATTGGTGTTCCTGAGACAGAAGAAAAAGCAAAAAGTTTGAAAAACGTATTTGAGGCCATAATTGAGGCAGACTTCTCTGGCCTTGCTAGAGATTTAGACATGCAAATCAAAGAAGCTCCAAGAACTAATGAAATACTCATTGTAAAATGGACAACACCATGACATATAGTCATCAGGCTATCTTGAATAAACATGAAGAAAAGAATTTTAAGAGCACTGAGACAAAAGGATTAGGTTACATATAAAAGAGACTCTGTCAGACTAATGGCAGACTTCTCATCAGAAACCTTGTAAGCTAGAAGGAATGGAAGACCTATCTTTATGATAAAAGGCGTTCTTGAAACAAAAGTTGATATGCATCAGATAAAACCTCTTGAAAGCACAAAACTTACAGAGCCTATAAAACAATAACACAATGAAGAAAACCAAATATCTAGGTAACAATGTGATGACTCAAATAGTACCTCACATATCAATATTAACATTGAATGTAAATGGTCTAAATGTTCCACTTGAAAGATACAGATTGACAGAATGGATTAAAAAATCACTAACCAAATATATGCTGTTTTTAATAGACTCACCTAATATGTAAGGATTCTTACAGACCCAAAGTAAAGGGGTGGGAAAAGACATTCTATGTAAATGGAAACCAAAAGTGAGCAGGAGCAGCTGTTTTTATAACAGATAAAACAGGCTTTAAAGCAACAACATTAACAAAATAAGACAAAGTTATTATATGATGATAAAAAGAATCTAACAAGAAGATATGATAATCCTAAATTTTTTTTTTTTTTTTTTTGAGACAGAGTTTCGCTCTTGTTACCCAGGCTGGAGTGCAATGGCGCAATCTCGGCTCACCGCAACCTCCACCTCCTGGGTTCAGGCAATTCTCCTGCCTCAGCCTCCTGAGTAGCTGGGATTACAGGCACGCACCACCATGCCCAGCTGATTTTTTGTAGTTTTAGTAGAGACGGGGTTTCACCGTGTTGACCAGGATGGTCTCGATCTCTTGACCTCGTGATCCACCCGCCTCGGCCTCCCAAAGTGCTGGGATTACAGGCGTGAGCCACCGCGCCCAGTGATAATCCTAAATTTTTATGCCCCTAACACTTAAGCTCCCAGATTCATACAAACATTACTACTAAACCTAAGAAAAGAGATGGACAGCAAAACAATAATAGTGGAGGACTTAAGCACTCCACTGACAGCATTAGATAGATCACTGAGACAGAAAGTCAATGATGAATCACTGGACTAAACTGCACAAGAACAAATGGACCTAACAGATATCTAGAGAATATTCTACCCAACAACTGAAGAATATACTTTCTCATCAGCACATAAAACATTCTCCTAGATAGACCACTTGATAGGCAAGAAAGCAACTTCAATAATTTTTTTAATTGAAATTATATCAGGTATCTCCTCAGACCACAGTAGAATAAAGCTAGAAATTAACTCCACATAAACCCCCAAAACTGCACAAATATATGGAAATTAAACAATCTGCTCCTGAATGATTTGGGACTGAACAATAAAATCAAGATGGAAATTTAATAAAATTTCTAAATGAATAATAATGGTTATTAGAATGGTGATTATTAAAAATTAAGTAACCATAGATGCTCCTGAGGCTGTGAGGAAATAGAAATGCTTTTACATTGTTGGTTGTAACATAAATTAGTTCAACCATTGTGAGACAGAGTGGCAATTCCTCAAGGATCTAGAACCAGAAATACCATTTGACCAGCAATCCCATTACTGGGTATATACCCAAAGGATTATAAATCATTCTACTATAAAGACACATGCACAAGTATGCTTATTGCACTATTTACAATAGCAAAGACATGGAACCAACCCAATGCCCATCAATGATATACTGAATAAAGAAAATGTGGTACATATATACCATAGAATACTATGCTGCCATAAAAAGGAATGAAATCACATTTTTTTGCAGGGACATGGATGAACCTGGAAGCCATCATCCTCAGCAAACTAATGCAGAAACAGAAAACCAAACAGCGCATGTTCTCACTCACAAGTAGGAGTTGAAAAATGAGAACACATGAACACAGGGAGAGGAGCTATACATGTTGGGACATGTTGGAGTGTGGTGAACAAGGGGAGAAAACCTAAATGATGAGTTAATAGGTGCAGCAAATCACCATGACACATGTATACCTATGTAACAAACCTGCATGTTCTGCGCATGCAGAACTTAATGTAAAATAATTTTTTAAAAGAAACCTGCAAAGCCGTGTTGAAAGAAATTGAAGTGAACATACACAAATGGGAAGACATTCCATGCTCATAGATTGAAGGAATTAATATTGTTGAAATGACAATACTACCCAAAGCAATCCACAGATTTAATGTAATCCCTACAAATTTATCAATGACATTCTTCCCATAAATAGAAAAATCCTAAAATTTGTACAGAACCACAAAAGGTAACCAGTATTCAAAACAATAATGAGCAAAAAGAACAAAGCTGGAAGCACCACACTATTTGACTTCAAAATATACCAGAAGGCATAAGTAATTAAAACAGCATGATATTGGTATCAAAATAGACACATAAACCAATGGAACAAAATAGAGACCCTAGAATTAACTCCACATGTACACAGCCAACTGAGTTTTTGACAAAGTTGCCAAGAACATGCATGCAGGAAAGGACGCTCTCTTTGATAGATGGTGAAGGAGAAAACTGGATATCTATATGCAGAAAAATAAAACGAGATCCCTATTTCTTACTATATACAAAAATCAACTAAAAATGGATTACATGTCTAAATATAAGGTCTGAAACTATAAAGCTACTTTAAAAAGTGGGGGAAGCTTCAAGACATTGGTTTAAGTAATAATTTTATGGGTAAAATTACAAAAACACAGTCAACAAAGCAAAAATAGATAAATGATAGTATATCAAACTAAAAAGCTTCTGCACAGCAGAGGAAACAATCACCAGAGTAAAAAAAAAAAAACAAAAAAAAAAAACACCCAGAGATTTGGAGAAAGTTTTACAAATGATTCATTTAGCAAGGGACTAATCTTTAGAATATACAAGGAATTCAAACAACTCAACAGCAAAACATCGAAAACAAAACAAAATCTGATTTTAAAATAGGCCAAGGATCTGAAAATACACTTCTCAAACAAGAATATACAAATGGCCAACAAGTATATTAAGAGTCTTACATATTACTAATCATCACAACAATGCAAACCAAAACTACAATGTAAAACCTAAAGACTACATCAACAGTAATCAAGATATGAAATCAACCTAAATGTTCAACAACGGATGAATGTATAAGGAATATATGGCACACAAACACAATGGACTGCTACTAAGTCATAAAACATAATGAAATCTTGTCATTCTTGCAACATGGATAGACCTTGAAGATAAAAATGTTAAGCAAAATGTCAGGCACAGAAAAATAAACACTGCATGTTCTCACTTGTATGTGGAAGCTTTAAAAATTGAATTCATACAATTAGAGAGTAGAATTATTGTTATTAGAGGCTAGGAGGGGTGGAGGGCATAGGATAGGGAGAGGTTGGTTAGTGTATATAAAATTACAGCTGGAAAGGAGAAATAAGTTCTAGTGAATGGAATATATGTCCGTTAACATAGATTTATATAGCTGCAATTCTAAATAATATTTTTGAATCTTAAATTTCATTTGGTCATTACTGGCATATAAAAAATTACTTTTTAATATTAACTTTGTATCTTACGACCTTTCTGTCATTTATCTTCATCTGCATACCTTTTCTTTTCTTGTCTCTTCTTTTCCTTTCCTTTCTTTTCATCATACCAGCTGGGACTTCTAGTACAATGTGTAGTAGGAGTGATAAGATAGGACCCTGTTTGCCTTGGTCTAAAACCAAACATTTAGCTTTTCACCATTAAGAATATCATTAGCTGGGCCGGGAGCGGTGGCTCAAGCCTGTAATCCCAGCACTTTGGGAGACCGAGGCGGGTGGATCACGAGGTCAAGAGATCAAGACCATCCTGGTCAACATGGTGAAACTCCGTCTCTACTAAAAATACAAAAAATTAGCTGGGCATGGTGGCATGTGCCTGTAATCCCAGCGACTCAGG
>NW_022437332.1:50039-57533 GCF_009761245.1 Sapajus apella
CAAAAAAAAAAAAAAAAAGAATATCATTAGCTGTAGTGTTTTTCTAGATGTTATTCAAGTTGACAAAGACCGCCCCCTACTTGTAGTTTACTTAGAGTTTTTAACAAGAGTGAATGTTAGATTTTGTCAAATACTTTTTCTGCATTGATTGATATCATCAAATCATTTTTTTCTTTACTTTATTGATATAGTGGATTAAATTCATTTATTTTTTATTGTAGAACCAGCCTTGTATTTCTGGAGTAAATATCAGTTGATTGAGAGATAAGTGTCTATAGGGTTTGTTTTTTTTTTAATTGTAATGTCTACCTGGTTTTGTTATTAAGGTTTCACTGGCATCTTGGATAAGTTAATAAAAGTTTATTCTGCTGTAGAAGTGTGGAGAATTTGTATCATGTATTCTTTAAAGGCTTAGTGGAATCTACCACTAAAACAATCTGAAGGCCGGGCGCGGTGGCTCAAGCCTGTAATCCCAGCACTTTGGGAGGCTGAGGCGGGTGGATCACGAGGTCAAGAGATCGAGACCATCTTGGTCAACATGGTGAAACCCCGTCTCTACTAAAAATACAAAAAATTAGCTGGGCATGGTGGCGCGTGCCTGTAATCCCAGCTACTCAGGAGGCTGAGGCAGGAGAATTGCCTGAACCCAGGAGGCGGAGGTTGCGGTGAGCCGAGATCGCGCCATTGCACTCCAGCCTGGGTAACGAGAGTGAAACTCTGTCTCAAAAAAAAAAAAAAAAAAAAAAAAAAAAAAAAAAAAAAAAAAAATCTGAAAAACTCTCTAGGTCTGATATTTTCAGATTATTAATTATCTATTTAATTAAAAAATATATATGGAGAGAGGTCTATTAAGAATGTCTATTTATTCTTGCACAAGATTTGGTAGTTTGTGTCTCAAGAAATTTGTCAAATTCATCCAACTTACCAGATTTTGAATGTAGTCATTCAGTCGTTTATAGGGTTGTTTTATTATCCTTTCAACGTTCATGGGATCATAGTGATGACTCTGCTTCATTTCACATATTAGTAATTTGTATCTTCTCTCTTATTTATAGTTAACCTATTTAGAGATTTATCAAATTTATTGATCTTTTCAATGAACTAATTTTTTTATTTTATTTTCTTTACAATTTCCTGTTTTTTTTTCCTTTGCAATTTCCTGTTTTTTTCTTTATAATTTTTCATTTTTTATTCCAATTTTTAATTTTTTTAGTGTTCTAAGTTAGATACTTAGATTATTGATTTTAGATATTTCCTTCTTTCTAATCTATGCATTTAATGCTATAAATTTCCCTCTATGCACTGCCTCCACTGCATTTTACAAATTTTAGTAAATTGTATATTAATTTTTATTTATTCAAAATATTTTTAATATTTCTTAAGACTTTTTATTTGAGCCATGTGTTATTTAGAAGCATATTATCCAGCTGTCTTCCGTTATTGATTTCTTGGTTGATTTTACTATGATCTGAGACAACACTTTGTATGATTTATATTCTTTCATATTTCTTAAGGTGTTTTTATGGCCCATAACGTGATCTATCTTAGTAAGTGGTTTGTGTGAGCTTGAAAAGTATATACATTCTGCTGTTGGCTGAATATTTTTTAAATGTCAATCAGACCAAGTTGATTTATAGTACTGTTCATGTCAACTGTATCCTTAGTAATTTTCTGCTAGCTTGATCTAGTGTTGAAATCTCCAACCATAATAGTGAGTTTCTCTATTTCTCCCTTCAGTTTATAAGTTTTTGTCTCACATAATTTGAAGGTCTGTTGTTAGTTGCTCCATACATTTAGGATGGTTATGTCTTTTTGAATAAATCATTGCATCCTGCAATGTCCCTATTCATTCATAATAAACTTTCTTATTCTGCAGTCCGCTTTCTCTCATATTAGTATAGCTACTGTAGGTTTTTTTGACTAATGTTAGCATGGTATTTCTTTCTTTATTTCTTTACTCAACCTATGTATGTCTTTATATTTAAAGTGGGTTTCTGGTAGGCTAAAATATAGTTGGGTTTTATTTTTTAGATCCATTCTGACAATTTCTTCTATTTGTTTTATTTAGACAATTCAATTTCAAAGTAATTATTTACGTAGTTGGATTAACAACTACCATGTTTTAAAATTTTTCTCTTTACCTCATTTTTACTTTGTTCCCCTCACTTTTTCTATCTTTTCTGATTTCAACTGAACGTTTTATATTATTCCATTTTCTATTATCTCTTAGCATATCAATTATAATTTGCTTTAAAAATTAATAGTTGTCTTGGAGTTCAAAATATGCATTTAGACTAATCTAAGCCTTTCTTCAAATAACACCATTCCACTTAATGTATAGCGCATATACCTTGTAACAGAATGTACCCAATTTTTTTTCCTATCCCTATGGCATTGCTGTCATTTCTTTCATTTATACATATGCTATAATCACCTAGTACTTTGTTACTTTTATTAATTTACAATACTATCTTTAATAAGTACAAGAAAAAAAGATGTTATTTTATCTACATTTATTCTTCTTTCTTTATGTAGATCTTGGTTTCTGACTTACATTATTTTCTTTCTACCTGAAGAACTTCTTTTTGAACATCTCTTGAAGTGCAGTTCTGATGACAATAAAGTCTCTCAGGTTTGTTTGTCTGGGAAACTCCTCATTCTTAACTTTTGAAGGACAATATTGATGACTATAAATTTCCACTTCAGCTTTTTTTGTCTTTCAACACTTTAAATATTTAATTCCACTCTTCTTCTTTGCATTGTTTCTGATGAGAAGTGCACTATGATTCTTAACATTTGTCTTCTATTGATGAGGCATTTTTTCCCCTCTGGATTCTTTCTACATTTTCTTCTTGTCTTTGGTTTTCTACAGTTTAAATAGTATATGCTTAGATGTATTATTTTGGTATTTATTCTGATTGGTGATCTCTAAGCTTCCTGTATGTCTGATTTTGCGTCTCTCAAAATTCTTGGTCATTACCACTCAAATGACAATATTACTCAAATATTTTTCTCTCTTTTCTTTCCTTCTGGCTTTCTCTTTTCTTTCTAGCATTCCAATTATGCTTATGTTGTACATTTGGAAATTGCCCCCACAGTTCTCAGATGTTTTCTTCTCCTTTCTTTTTCTCCTTCTCTCTCTTCTGTTTCTCTCTCTCCATTATTCCCTCTCTCTCCTTCCTTCTTTCCTTTCTTCCTTCCTTTATTCCTTTCTTCTTTTCTTTTTTCCTTCCTTTCATTTTCAGTTTTTGCATTCCTGTTTAGGACATATCTTTTTTTTTTTTTTTTTTTGAGACGGAGTTTCGCTCTTGTTACCCAGGCTGGAGTGCAATGGCGCGATCTTGGCTCACCGCAACCTCAGTCTCCTGGGTTCAGGCAATTCTCCTGCCTCAGCCTCCCGAGTAGCCAGGACTACAGGCACGCGCCACCATGCCCAGCTAATTTTTTTTTTTTTTTTGTATTTTTAGTAGAGACGGGGGGGTTTCACCATGTTGACCAGGATGGTCTCGATCTCTTGACCTCGTGATCCACCCGCCTCGGCCTCCCAAAGTGCTAGGATTACAGGCGTGAGCCACCGCGCCCGGCCCATATCTTTTGACTTATATTCAAGAATTTGACTCTTTTCTTAGCTATACCTAGTCTACTGGTGAGCTCTTCAAAGGCATTCTTTATTTCTGTTATAGTGTTTTTGAGTTAGGGAGAGGAGAGACAGAGAGAGAGACATCTAATTTGTAATTGTCTGTTTCTCTTTGCAGTTTCATCTATTTTTGTTTCCTGTATTTTGAAACTCCATTATTAGATGCATAAACATTTATAATTGTTATAACTTCTTGACAAATTGAGCTTTTTATTATTATGAAGTGACTTTGCATGTCCCTTTGTATATATATTTGCTCTGTAATGTAGTTCATCATATATTAGTATAGTCATTTCAGCACTATTTTGATTAGGATTGGCATGGAATATCCTTTTCTATAATTTTAACCTATTTGTGTCTTTGTAATTAAAGCATGTTTATTATAAATAGCATATAGATGAATCTTGCTTATTTATATCAGAAATTACATCAGAGATTCAGCGTTTACTTCTCTGTACTTCCCCATTCTCTGTGATTTTGCCCCTTGCTTATTTCATTCATCTGACAATTTCAGACCCATAATTGGGGTATTTAGACATTTTATATGTAATGTAATTGTTAAAATGGTAGGCTTAAACCCACCATCTTGCTATTTTTTTCTAATTGTCTATTATTTGTGTTCTTATTTCCTTTTTCTGCTTTACTTAGATTTAATTTTTTTATGGTTCCACTTTATCTACTTTCTTGACTTACTAGCCATGACTCATTGTTTTTGTTATTTTAATGGATATTTTATGACTTATAGTAAACATTTTTATTTAATCACCATCTTACTTCAAGTGATACTATATCCCTTTGCATATAGTGTAAGAAACTTATAACATTACCTTCATTTTTCCTCTCAACTTTATTGTTATGGTTTTTATATACTGTACTTCTACATATATAATAAATTTCCACACTACATTGCTATCACTTTATTTAAGCAGTCTATTATCTTTTAAAGGATTAAAATATTTTTAAATTTGGCCGGGCGCGGTGGCTCAAGCCTGTAATCCCAGCACTTTGGGAGGCCGAGGAGGGTGGATCACGAGGTCAAGAGATCGAGACCATCCTGGTCAACATGGTGAAACCCCGTCTCTACTAAAAATACAAAAAATTAGCTGGGCATGGTGGCACGTGCCTGTAATCCCAGCTACTCAGGAGGCTGAGGCAGGAGAATTGCCTGAACCCAGGAGGCGGAGGTTACAGTGAGCCGAGATCGTGCCATTGCACTCCAGCCTGGGTAACAAGAGTGAAACTCCAACTCAAAAAAAAAAAAAAAAATTTAAATTTTATCTATTGACATTTATAGAAAAAATTTTTGGTGTTCTTTATTCACTTTTGTAGATTGACATTTTTCTCTTGTATTTTTTTCTTCTGCCTGAAGAATATCCATTAACATTTCTAATAACACAGTCTTCCTGGTGATAACATTTTATACAATTTGTATTTCTGGAAAAGTGCTATTCACAGTTGATGCTCCCATTATGTTTCAATTAGTTCATGTTACTAGGCACATGTGCCTTGTCTTTTGTGTTTTGTTTTCATCTTTTGATGTCATTTTGTCTTTCAGTTTTGATATTTTTCACTGACTTATCTTGTAGCTCAACAATTATCTGTTCTGTTGTGTCTAATCTTCTATTAAACCTATAAGTTAATTTCTTACTGTCAGATACAGTGTTGTCAGTTCTAAAGTTTCAATTTACAGATCCCTTCCTCAATAAAATTTATCATATTTTCCTCCACTTTTAAAAGCATTTTTATCATAGTTATTTTAACTTGACTATCTGGATCTCCTGTAAGTCTTTTCTATGGTTTTCTAAAAATTTTATTTCGGTCAGTGCTAATTCCATTGGTAACTTTTATCAGACAGCTGACATTTAAGATGAGATATTATAGAGGTTATGGGTTTTACCATCTTCCTCCAACAAAAATGCTATACTTTGGATGTTTCTCCCCTCCAACCTCATGTTAAAATTTTATTCCCAATGTTAAAGGTGGGTCCTAATGGATGTGTTTGGGTCACGGGAGCTAATTCCCCCATGACTAGATTAATGCCCTTTCTCAGGAGTAAATGAGTTTTCACTCTACTAGTTTCCACAAGAGCTGATTGTTAAAAAGAGCCTGACATCTCCCCCACCCACTTGATTCTTCTCTTGCTATGTGATATTTCCATAAACCATCTTCCCTTTGCCTTCCAGCATGAGTGGAAGGAGCCTGAGGCCCTCACAAGCAGCTGAGCAGACATCTACATCATGCTTCTTGTACAGCCTGCTGTACTGTGGGCTAAATAAGCCTCTCTTCCTTATAAATGACCCAGTTTCAGGTATTCCTTTACAGCAATTCTAAACAGACTGAGACAAAGGGTTAAGTTTTCTCCTGGGAGCATCTAGGAAGTTCAGATTCCCGTAATCTAATGGATGTTTGATTTTACTGTTTGGTGTTAGTATATTTCCATTTTGTGATTACTCCTAAGCCACAGTTCTGTCTTCTAAGATGTGGTCCCTATTACAAGTTTGTGGCCTTTATTCCTAATTCATGGCCCTTTTTGAAACTCAACAGAAAGCCTAGGGCATATTTCAAACAACTTCCAACTTGTCAGGCGTTGAGCTTCAATCACAGTTTTCCCAGCAACATACAACTACTGCAATCTCAGCTTTTGTGTTTGGCTCCCAGATGCTGTAGTCTGCTGAACTTTTGGGCTCTTACTCTGCTGCATTGAGCTTAGGAATCAGCCAACGACTTTAAATAAATTAGATCAGAGATTTCCACATTTGCTTCCTATTACTTCCCCATTCTCTGTGATTTTCCCCTTGTATCCCAGCCAACATGGCCACTAGGAATCCTGACTTTGGTATCTCTATTGCAGTAAGACAACCACTTTTTGCTTCATTTTGGTTTTTCTCCACAGAAAATTAGAAAATGCTTTCATGAAAATACCCAAGATAAATACGGAATCCCTTCTGTGCTTCTCTCTTCTTGGGAACCAGAGTTGTTATAAGCCTACCTCTGTTAATTTATCTTCAATTACTTATAAGAGTTGTTACATACCTAGTTGTCCGTGGAAAGTTTAATCGTATTCAAGCCAATCCATATGTCTCCTAACCAGAATTATGTGATTTTCCTTATGTATTACCTGGCAATTTGAAATATCCTTTATTGGGAGATGTTTCTTTAAAATTCTTTTTTTTTAAATTTAATTTAATTTAATTTTTTTATTGCATTTTAGATTTTGGGTACACGTGAAGAACATGCAAAATTGTTGCATAGGTACACACATGGCAATGTGATTTGCTGCCTTCCTGCCCTTCACCTATATCTGGCGTTTCTCCCCATGCTATCTCTCCCCAACTCCCCACCCCCCACTGTCCCTCCCCCATTTCCCCCCAACAGACCCCAGTGTGTAGTGCTCCCCTCCCTGTGTCCATGTGTTCTCATTGTTCAACACCCGCCTATGAGTGAGAACATGCGGTGTTTGATCTTCTGCTCTTCTGTCAGTTTGCTGAGAATGATGGTTTCCAGGTTCATCCATGTCCCTACAAAGGACCCAAACTCATCGTTTTTGATGGCTGCATAATATTCCATGGTGTATATGTGCCACATTTTCCCTGTCCAACCTATCATCGATTGGCATTTGGGTTGGTTCCAGGTCTTTGCTATTGTAAACAGTGCTGCAATGAACATTCGCGTGCACGTGTCCTTATAGTAGAACGATTTATAATCCTTTGGATATATACCCAGTAATGGGATTGCTGGGTCAAATGGAATTTCTATTTCTAGGTTCTTAAGGAATCGCCACACTGTCCTCCACAATGGTTGAACTAATTAACACTCCCACCAACAGTGTAAAAGTGTTCCTATTTCTCCACATCCTC
>NW_022437332.1:57633-67206 GCF_009761245.1 Sapajus apella
TTGGCCTCATGTATGTCTTCTTTTGTAAAGTATCTGTTCATATCCTTCGCCCACTTTTGAATGGGCTTGTTTGTTTTTTTCTTGTAAATCTGTTTTAGCTCTTTGTAAATTCTGGATATCAGCCCTTTGTTAGATGGGTAGACTGCAAAAATTTTTTCCCATTCTGTTGGTTGCCAACTCACTCTCATGACTGTTTCTTTTGCCATGCAGAAGCTGTGGAGTTTGATTAGGTCCCATTTGTCTACTTTGGCTTTTGTTGCCAATGCTTTTGGTGTTTTGGTCATGAAGTCCTTGACTACGCCTATGTCCTGAATGATTTTGCCTAGATTTTCTTCTAGGGTTTTTATGGTGTTAGGTCTTATGTTTAAGTCTTTAATCCATCTGGAGTTAATTTTAGTGTAAGGTGTCAGTAAGGAATCCAGTTTCTGCTTTCCGCACATGGCTAGCCAGTTTTCCCAACACCATTTATTAAACAGGGAATCCTTTCCCCATTGCTTTTTTTTGGCAGGTTTGTCAAAGATCGGATGGTTGTAGATATGTTGTGTTGCCTCCAAAGCCTCTGTTCTGTTCCATTGGTCTATATCTCTGTTTTGGTACCAGTACCTTGCTGTTTTGATTACTGTAGCCTTGTAGTATAGTTTAAAGTCTGGTAGTGTGATGCCTCCAGCTTTGTCCTTTTTGCTTAAAATTGACTTGGCTATGCAGATTATCTTTGGCTCCATATGAGGTTTAAGGTGTTTCTTGCCAGTTCTGTGAAGAAGGTCATTGGTAGCTTGATGGGGATAGCATTAAATCTGTAAATTACTTTGGGCAGTATGTCCATTTTCACGATATTGATTCTTCCTAACCATGAACATGGAATGTTTCTCCATCTGTTTGTGGCCTCGCTTATTTCATTGAGCAGTGGCTTATAGCTCTTCTTGAAGAGGTCCTTTAGTTCCTTGTTGGTTGTACTCCTAGGTATTTTATTCTCTTTGCAGCAATTGTGAATGGCAGTTCGTTCTTGATTTGGCTCTCTTTCAGTCTGTTATTGGTGCATAGGAATGCTTGTGATTTTTGCACATTGATTTTCTATTCTGAGACTTTGCTGAAGTTGCTCATCAGTTTCATGAGATTTTGGGCTGAGATGATGGGGTCTCCTAGATATACGATCATGTCATCTGCAAACAGAGACAATTTGACTTCTTCCTTTCCTATTTGAATACCCTTTATTTTTCTTGCCTGATTGCTCTGGCTAGAACTTCCAGTACTATATTGAGTAGGAGTGGTGAGAGAGGGCATCCTTGTCTAGTGCCAGATTTCAAAGGGAATGCTTCCAGTTTTTGCCCATTCAGTATGATATTGGCTGTTGGTTTGTCAAAAATAGCTTTTATTATTTTGAGATACTTTCCGTCAATACCTAGTTTATTGAGGGTTTTTAGCTGTTGAATTTTGTCAAAGACCTTCTCTGCATCAATTGAGATAATCATGTGGTTTTTGTCTTTGGTCCTGTTTATGTGGTGAATTACATTTATAGATTTGTGTATGTTGAACCAGCCTTGCATCCCTGGGATGAAGCCTACTTGATCATGGTGGATAAGCTTTTTGATGTGCTGTTGCAATCAGCTTGCCAGTATTTTACTGAAGATTTTTTGCATCTATGTTCATTATGGATATTGGCCTGAAGTTTTCTTTTCTTGTTGAGTCTCTGCCGGGTTTTGGTATCAGGATGATGTTTGTCTCATAAAATGATTTGATAAGGATTCCCTCTTTCTAGATTATCTGGAATTGTTTCAGAAGAAATGGTACCAGCTCCTCTTTGTATGTCTGGTAGAATTCGGCTGTGAACCCATCTGGACTTGGGCTTTTTTTGGGTGGTAGGCTCTTAATTGCTGCCTCAACTTCAGACCTTGTTATTGGTCTATTCAGGGTTTCGACTTTTTCCTGGTTTAGGCTTGGGAGGAGGCAAGTGTCCAGGAATTTATCCATTTCTTCCAGGTTTACTAGTTTATGTGCATAGAGTTGTTTGTAATAATCTCTGATGATGGTTTGAATTTCTGTGGAATCTGTGGTGATATCCCCTTTATCATTTTTTATTGCATCTATTTGGTTATTCTCTCTTTTCTTTTTTAATTAATCTGGCTAGTGGTCTGTCTATTTTGTTGATCTTTTCAAAAAACCAGCTTCTGGGTTTATTGATTTTTTGAAGGGTTTTTTGGGTTTCTATCTCCTTCAGTTCTTCTCTGATCTTAGTTATTTCTTGTCTTCTGCTAGGTTTTGAGTTTTTTTGATCTTGCTTCTCTAGCTCTTTCAATTTTAATGCTAGGGTGTCAATTTTTGATCTCTCCTTGCTTCTCATGTGGGCACTTATTGCTATATATTTTCCTCTAGAGACTGCTTTAAATGTGTCCCAGATTTAAAGATTCTGGTATGTTGTGTCTTTGCTCTCGTTGGTTTTGAAGAACATCTTTATTTCTGCCTTCATTTCATTGTTTATCCAGTCAACATTCAAGAGCCAGCTGTTCAGTTTCCATGAAGCTGTGTGGTTTTGAGTTAGTTTCTGCATTCTGAGTTCTAACTCAATCACACTGTGGTCTGAGAGGCTGTTCGTTATGATTTCTGTTCTTTTGCATTTGCTGAGGAGTGGTTTACTTCCAATTATGTGGTCGATTTTAGAGTAGGTGTGATGTGGTGCTGAGAAGAATGTATATTCTGTGGCTTTGGGGTGGAGAGTTCTGTAAATGTCTATTAGGTTTGCTTGGTCCAGGTCTGAGTTCAAGTCCTGGATATCCTTGTTAATTTTCTGTCTTGTTGATCAGTCTAATATTGACAATGGGGTGCTAAAGTCTCCCACTATTATTGTGTGGGAGCCTAAGTCTCTTTGTAAGTCATTAAGAACTTGCCTTATGTATGTGGGTGCTCCTGTATTGGGTGCATATATATTTAGGATCATTAGCTCTTCTTGTTGCACTGATCCTTTTACCATTATGTAATGTCCTTCTTTGCCTCTTTTGATCTTTGTTGCTTTAAAGTCTATTTTATCAGAGACGAAAATTGCAACTCCTGCTTTTTTTTTGCTCTCCATTTGCTTGGTAAATCTTCCTCCATCCCTTTATTTTGAGCCTTTGTGTATCCTTGCATGTGAGATGGGTTTCCTGGATACAGCACACTGATGGGTTTTGGCTTTTTATCCAATTTGCCAGTCTGTGTCTTTTGATTGGGGCATTTACTCCATTTACATTTAGGGTTAATATTGTTATGTGTGAATTTGATCCTGCCATTTTGATGCTAGCTGGCTGTTTTGCCAGTTAGTTGATGCAGATTCTTGATTGTGTTGATGCTTTTTAACATTTGGTATGTTTTTGGAGTGGCTGGTACTGGTTGTTCCTTTATATGTGTAGAGCCTCTTTTAGGAGCTCTTGTAAATCAGGCCTGATGGTGATGAAATATCTGAGTACTTGCTTGTTTGCAAAGGATTTTATTTTTCCTTCACTTATGAAGCTTAGTTTGGCTGGATAGGAGATTCTGGGTTGAAAGTTCTTTTCTTTAAGGATGTTGAATATTGGCCCCCACTCTCTTCTGGCTTTTAGGATTTCTGCTGAGAGATCTGCTGTGAGTCTGATGGGCTTCCCTTTGTGGGTAACCTGACCTTTCTCTCTGGCTGCCCTTAGCATTTTCTCCTTCATTTCATCCCCGGTGAATCTGACGATTATGTGCCTTTGGGTTGTTCTTCTTGAGGAATATCTTTGTGGTGTTCTCTGTATTTCCTGGACTTGAATATTTGCCTGCCTTGCTAGGTTGGGGAAGTTTTCCTGGATAATAACCTGAAGAGTATTTTCCAGCTTGGATTCATTCTTTTCGTCGCATTCAGGTACACCTATCAAGATTAGATTAGGTCTTTTCACATAGTCCCACATTTCTTAGAGACTTTGTTTATTCCTTTTTACCCTTTTTTCTCTATTCTTGCCGTCTCATTTTATTTCATTGAGTTGATCTTCGACCTCTGATATCCTTTCTTCTGCTTGGTCAATTTGGCTGTTGAAACTTGTTCATGCTTCACAAAGTTCTCGTGTTGTGTTTTTCAGCTCCATCAATTCACTTACATTCCTCTCTATGTTGTCCATTCTCGTTAGCACTTCATCAAATCTTTTTTCAAAGTTCTTAGTTTCTTTGCATTGGGTTAAAACATGTTCTTTTAGCTCACAGATGTTTCTTATTACCCACCTTCTGAAGTCTGATTCTGTCATTTCATCACACTCATTCTCCATCCAGCCTTGCTCCCTTGCTGGTGAGGAGTTGTGATCCCTTGTAGTAGGAGAGGTGTTCTGGTTTCGGGTGCTTTCATCCTTTTTGTGCTGGTTTCTTCCTATCTTTGTGGATTTATCCACCTATTGTCTTTGTAGTTGCTGACTTTCAGATTGGATCTCTGAGTGAACTTCCAGTTTGTGGATAATGAAGTTATTTCTGTTTCTTAATTTTCCTTCTAAAAGTCTGACTCCTCTGCTGTAGGACTGCTGAGGTCCACTCCAGGCCCTGTTTGCCTGGGGATCACCTGCAGCAGCTGCAGAACAGTAAGGGTTGCTACCAGCTTCTTCTTCTGCTATCTTTGTCCCAGCCAAATGTCAGTCTGAGTCCTCCTTTATGAGGTGACTCTTTGAATATATGGGGGTCAGGGAGCTGCTTGAGAAGACAGTCTGTCCTTTATTGGAGCTCAAGTGCTGAGCTGTGAGCTCTGTTGTTCATTTAGAGTTGCTGGGCAAGTACGTTTATGTCTGCTGCAGCAGAACTCATAAGCACCCTTGTTTTTTTCCCAGGTGCTCTGTCCCGGGGAGTTAAGGCTTTATTTAGGAGTTTCTTTTGTGCTGCTGCCTTTTTTTTTTTCAGGGCTGCCCTGCACAGTGAGGAGACAGCCTAGTCACTGTCTGCCTGCAGAGGCTTTGCTGAGCTGCTGTGGGCTCCACCCAGCTGCCATGTGATCTTCCCTGCAGTCCTGTTTATAGGGGGATAGTTAGAACTGCCTCAGCAATGGTGGCCTGCCTCTGTAATGGTGGACTCTTTCTATAGTGGCAGGTTGCCTCGGCAACGGTGGGTTGCCTCAGCAATGGCAGGCTGCCTCCGCGATGGCGGACTGCCTCCATAGTGGTGGAGTGTCTCAGTAATGGCAGACGCCCCTCCCCCACAGAGCTGGACCGTCCTGGGTTCAGCTGTGCTTGCTGTGAAGCTCTCAACCTAGAGTGTTTTCAATTACTGTTTTTTTGTGTGTGGGAGGAGGGTGGGACCAGCCAGCCCTGATCACCTGGCTCTCTGACTCAGAGTCTTCTTTTTTTTCTTTTTAGTTGAATGGTTGACTCTCTCCCAGGTGTTCCAGTCACCTGTTGAAAAGGCGCCAGGATCTGTGTGATTTCCCCTGCAGCGACTCACTGCGCTGGCTGAAACAGCGGTGCTGAGATTCCTGGCGGGTTTTTTTGCCCAGGAATCTTCTGGCCTGGCTCCCTATTTCAGTCCCCTTTTAAATCAGATGAATGGGTGATCTGCCTTCCTGGGGCTCCAATCACCAGCTAAGAGGGCACCCAGACCAGTGTATTTTGTACGGAAAGCAGCTGCACAGGCCAAAACGGCCATGCCGGCCAAAACAGCCATGCTGGTGACCCGTGGGGCTCCTCCGCCTGGGAATCTCCTGGTCTGTGGGCAATTAGAAATCTGTCTGGAAATGCAGCGTCCACTCATCCTCTGTGCTTTCACTGGGAGCTGCAATCCTGAGCTGTTCCTAGTTGGCCATCTTCTTTCTTCCTCCATTTCTTTAAAATTCTAATTTGCCTTATTTCTCTCCAAGACCTAAATTTGTAATAAACCTTGGTACTTGAAGAGACCCACCTATAAAAATACATGTAAAATTATTTTTTCTTCTTAAATTTTAAAGCTGTATTTGATCTTCACTTCCAGGTATTTGATCTGTGCATTGACTTAGGAAGAGTCACATGTTTCCATTTAATAACCTACATTTTTTTTTTTTTTTTTTAGTCGGAGTTTTGCTCTTGTTACCCAGGCTGGAGTGCAATGGCACGATCTCGGCTCACCGCAACCTCTGCCTCCTGGGTTCAGGTAATTCTCCTGCCTCAGCCTCCTGAGTAGCTGGGATTACAGGCACGCGCCACCAGGCCCAGGTGATTTTTTGTATTTTTAGTAGAGACGGGGTTTCACCATGTTGACCAGGATGGTCTCGATCTCTTGACTTCGTGATCCACCCGCCTCGGCCTCCCAAAGTGCTGGGATTACAGGCTTGAGCCACCGGGCCCGGCCTAACCTACATTTTTTAAAGAAATCAGAATAAGAAAAAAATAGTGTCACACAATATAGAAAAAATTATGAGATTAGAATCAAATAGGACCAATGATGTCATCATTTTCATGTTAGTAGCTTAGCTATAGCTTTCTTATTTTAGAATATCAATAATAATTATTCCTTTTCTGAGTTGTTGCTATGGTACACACATTAAAATTTTTATAGTAGCATTGTCCATAGGGGCAACATTTTTCAAACGGAGTAAATATGTTTTAGTAGGCTTATGGCTGAATAAATTATGGTATATTCACACCATAAACAAGTTTGCAGCCATAATAAAGAGTAGTTATGCCACTTGATTCTGAGGGCTTATTTTTAGATAATAAGTGAGAAAATCAAGATGCAGATATGTGAATATAATTTTTACAACCTGTAAATGTGCAGATGTGTCTACACATTTTACGTAATACACTGACGAAACCATGGAGGGGCAAATATTATGTTAATGTGGGTTCCCTGGAGACAGGAAGATGGGAAGAAAAGATGAAAGCATGCTAGCTGGGCGCAGTGGCTCACGCCTGTAATCCCAGCACTTTGGGAGGCCGAGGCGGGTGGATCACGAGGTCAAGAGATCGAGACCATCCTGGTCAACATGGTGAAACCCCGTCTCTACTAAAAATACAAAACATTAGCTGGGCATGGTGGCACGTGCCTGCAATCCCAGCTACTCAGGAGGTTGAGGCAGGAGAATTGCCTGAACCCGGGAGGTGGAGGTTGCGGTGAGCCGAGATCGCGCCATTGTACTCCAGCCTGGGTACAAGAGCGAAACTCCGTCTCAAAAAAAAAAAAAAAAAAAAGAAAGAAAGTATGCTGACATGGGAGAAGGTGAGGGGAATGTAAGCAAAAATGGGGAAAAAATATTTATTTCAAGGAATTAATGCCTATGATGATTGTTCTACATTTTTATAAAATTGTATTTACATTTCTTTTAGAAATAAATTAATTTTTAGTATTGACTTTCAATCCTAGACTTACAGTATACATTTAATACAAATTTATATAAGTTTTAAAATAAGACATCTGACGGCTTGGTGTGGTGGCTGATGCCTGTAATCCCAGCACTTTAGGAGGCTGAGGCAGGCGGGTCACCTGAAGTCAGGAGTTTGTGACCAACCTCACCAGCCTGGTGAAACTCTGTCTCTACTAAAAATACAAAATTAGCCAGGCATGGTGGCACATGCCTATAATGACGCTACTCAAGAGGCTGAGGCAGGAGAATCACTTGAACCCGGGAGGCTGAGTTTGCAGTGAGCCGAGATTGCAATTGTACTCCAGCCTGGGTAACAAGAGTGAAACTCCACCTCAAAAAAAACAAAAAAGACATCTGGTTTTTTTTTTTTTTTTTTTTTTTTTGAGACGGAGTTTCACTCTTGTTACCCAGGCTGGAGTGCAATGGCGTGATCTCGGCTCACCGAAACCTCCGCCTCCTGGGTTCAGGCAATTCTCCTGCCTCAGCCTCCTGAGTAGCTGGGATTACAGGCATGCGCCACCATGCCCAGCATGGTCTCGATCTCTTGACCTCGTGATCCATCCGCCTCGGCCTCCCAAAGTGTTGGGATTACAGGCGTGAGCCACCGCGCCCGGCTCAAAAAAGACATCTGAGTTGTATGAAAGTTAGTGATGAGTAGAGTAGATCCTTAACCTGAAGACTGCAATCTTGCAAGGGCTAAATATCACACTTACATACAAAACAAGTCTATGCTCATGTCAAGATATACCACTAGGGCTAGTAGACATACTGGTTCATGTAATCTGGCTTTTAGTTCTCATGTTCTTTATAAAAATTTTGATAATAGAAAGGCTGATAATTCAGGCCAGCTATCTCTTTACAATGTGTTCCCTCTCTGCTATTTGTTCCTTGATTCCAAATGCATATATGACAAAAGATTTTCACACAGTAAATGCTTAGTATATGGGCACAGGTATAAATTTAACCTGATCCCTAAATAACACTTCCATGAAATCCTACAAACAAGCTCTTACTTGCCTGAACCTTTCTAGTTTTTCTTCTACCCCTACAATGCTTTATAAGTTTCAAGTAGTCATTTGAATAAATAATATTTGCAAAACACCTATGGAATTTCTAGATTGTCATTGTCAACGGTTTTAGGCAAAAGACCAGCTGTGACCAGGGAATGATGCTCATGCCCTGCAGGCCAGTCCAGAAACTCTGTCCTGCCTGTCTTAGGAATGTGGGGAAAATTTGAAGTGGTAGATGGGGGCTTGACATATAGGCAGAAAGAAGGACCCTAGAAAGCCCACCCAGACACACTATAGGTCTTGTGTAGGCCTCTTGGCTGAGAAAGTATTTCGAGAATAT
Organism: Sapajus apella; assembly: GCF_009761245.1. NCBI lineage: Eukaryota > Metazoa > Chordata > Mammalia > Primates > Cebidae > Sapajus > Sapajus apella. The sequence continues at coordinate 66,275 of NW_022437332.1, forward strand.
TTTTTCCTGGAACCTAAAGAGCTAGGAGTAAGATGCCAGCCTCCCTGTGGAAGATATAGGCAGTAGGAACAAAGTGATATGCTTTTCCCTGCCCTGCTGCTATGACCCCTGTCAGGAGGCAGAAGAGAGGAAGGGTGTGAGATGAAATTGTGAAGCAGATGGTGATGGGTTTAATAAACACAAATCATGACCCATAATTGAGAGAAAACCTGGAATATAACCAAAGCAGTAATCTAAAGTGCCACGGTATGTGGGGAGCATTCCTTTAACTAGTATTAGTATCTCTTGTTTCTCCCTGACCTTCCCTACTGTAAGACCCCTGATTCATAGCTCTTCTTCTTCCAATCTTTTAATTCAGTTGCTGGATTCAGATAAGTTTAGCTATATTTACTGTAGAATTCAGAAACAATTCAGTGAGGTTTCTTCCTGGAACAAGATTCTTAGAATCATTAGGTTAGTGCAGAACTAATTGTGGTTTCACCATCGAAAGTAATGGCACCAACATAATACAAGAGTATTTTAAGGTGTGTGTGTGTGTGTCTGTGTGTGTGTGTGTTGGGGTGGGGAAATGGTGTTATGTAACCTATTGCTCCTAGAAATTTCTTCAGAGTATATGAACTGAATGAAAATCTTTTTTTCACTTTAGCACTAGAAAAACATATGATCTTAGAAACTGATACACTTCCTAACAAACAAAAGCTTAAATCATGTGAAACATTTTACATTAAAAAGGAACTCTAGATTTTTTAAAAATAGAGGCCCCAATAGTCTAGACTCTGCTGGATACTAACACTCCTGGGAATGTCTGTAGTGTATATTACTTTCTACAGGATGTTGATTGTGTTTTGATTTGACTAGTTGAATGCTTAGGAAGGAGTCCCCCAGTTCCATGGACTATAACCATAGCTCCCAAAAATGTCTATGTACTAACA
>NW_022437333.1:0-22706 GCF_009761245.1 Sapajus apella
TTTTTTTTTTTTAATGCTTGTCCCAGGCTTGGTATAGTTGCTGGAAAGGGGCCCCGTTCCAGATCCCAAAAGAGGGTTCGTGAGTCTTGCACAAAAAAGAATCCTGGGTGAGTCCACAGAGTAAAGTGAAAGCAAGTTTACCAGAGAAGTAGAGAAGCAAAAGAATGGCAACTCCATAGGCAGAGCCGCCCTGAGCACTGCTGTGGCTATTTTCATGTTATTTCTTGATCATATGCCAAACAAGGGGTACATTATTCATGAATTTTCTGGGAAAGGGGCAGATAATTCCTGGAACTGAGGACCCCTCCCCCACTTTTAGACCATATAGGGTAACTTCTGCGCATTTGCATGGCATTTGTAAACTGTCATGGCACTGGTGGGAGTGTCTTTTAGCATGCAAATGCATTATAATTAGCATATAATGAGCAGTGAGGAAGACCAGAGGTCACTGTGGTCACCATCTTGGTTTTGGTGGGTTTTGACTGGCTTCTTTACCCTTTTATCCCGGGGTCTTTGTGATGGGTATCTGTGACCTCCTGTCTCACCCTGTGATTAAGAATGCCTGACATCCTGGGGATGCATCGAGCAGGTCTCACTCTCATTTTACCCAGCCCCTATTCAAGATGGAACCACTGTGGTTGCAATGCCTCTGACAGCATCATGTGGTTCAAAGTAGTCAGAGCTGGAGAGGTTTCCTCCCTCCTTGATGAGAGGAAAGGGCGCAAGTTTTGAAGTCCGCTGGGCCTTGATTCAAACATCCACTCTTTGTGTTTTCCATTGCTTTGTAACAAATGTAACAGCTTGACACACTGCCTGCTTATGAGCTGGCGGTTCTCTAGGTAGAAGACTGAGTGGAGGAATCCAGGCGAGCTCTGCTTACATCCCTACTTGGGATCTCACAGGTTGAGGTCTAGGTGTAGGCCAGGCCTTCCTCTTACCTGGAAGTTCTGGGGAAGAATCTATTTGCATGTTCATTCAGGTTTTTGGCAGAATCCATTTCCTTGTGGCTGGAGGTCTGAGATCCTCAGTCCCTCAATGGCTGTCAGCCAGGAGCCACTCTTCCTCCCAGAGGTCACCCCTGTTCCCCTCCTTCTTCAAAGTCTGCTGAGTCCTTGTCACCCTTCAAGCCTCTGACTTCTCTGTTACCAGCTCAAGAGAACGCTTTGCTTTTAAAGGGCTCTTGTGCTTGGATGTAGCCTACTTGGATAATTTCCCTTTTGCTCTACATAGTAGTTCCCCCTTATCTGCAGGGGATATGTGCCAGGACCCTCAGTGGATACCTGAAACTGTGGATAGTACTGAACCCTATATATACTATGTTTTTTCCTATGCGTACATACCTCTGATAAAGTTAATAAGTTGGGCACAGTAAGATATTAATAATCAACAATAATAAAATAGAGTAATTACAACAATATGCTAGAATGAAAGCTATAGGCATGTGGTCTCTCTCCTCTCTCTCAACCTATCTTACTTTACTGTTCTCACTCCTCATCGTGGGATGACGTGAGATGATAAAGTGCCTGCGTGGGGAGAGGTCCTGGCAGCTGATCTGATAACCAAGGCGGCTACCAAGTGGCTAACAGGCCAGGAGTGGAGACAGCATGGACAAAGGGATGATACACGTCTCTGGTGGGACGGAGCTGGATGGTGCGAGATTTCATCACATTACTCAGAATCGTGCATAGTTTAAAACTAAATTTTTTGTTTCTGGAATGTTTCTGGCATTTTCCATGTAGTAGTTCTAAGCCATGGTTGGCTGCTGGTAACTGAAACTGCAGATAAGAGGGAGACTGCTGTAATGTAACATGAGCAGCAGCCACACCAGGGCTGAAGGTCACAGGACCGCCGTAAAATTCTGCCTGCTACTCTCTTCCCCCTGTGGCCCAGTGACCTGGTGCAGGTGACATAACTTCTCTGAGCATCTTTCTTCAGCTGTCAAGTGGGCCTAGTGAAAGGTTTTGACAGAATCAGGGGAGGCAGTGAGTGCCTCTGCAGTGTTTGGCCAGGTTTTTTTTTTTTTTTTTTTTTTTTTTAACCCTTCCTTTGTTAAGCCAGTTTGATTTGAAATCTCTCTTGTCTGATTCAGATAAAACAAAATCGTAAAGGGCCTTCTTCGTCTGAAGTACTTGCCATTCTAAAAGGTTGTTATGATTTTCCGGGTTTTTTCTATGCAGAGGAGTCAGAAGAGACAAGCTGGGCCACATGTCTTCATCCAAACCTTTCTGGTCTTTACTTCTTCCCCTCACCCCTCACTGAGTCTGCTTCAGCTGCTGTCTCGGGGAGCCTGCAGGGTGGGGGCCAGGGAGCTCTGCCTGTGTCCCCAAGCACGTGGTGGTTCTGGTCAGAGGCCGGCCCCCCCAGCAGCTGGCCCCTGCCACTCTGCGGGAGGCCGGTCTGAGGCTGAGGGGCTCCTGGGCCGCTGACTCTTCACCACCTCTCTGCCTGTCACTCTGTCCCCTCAGGAGATCCCCCGAGAGCTCACGCTGGATGCCCTGCTGGAGATGAACGAGGCCAGGGTGAAGGAGACACTGCGGCGCTGTGGGGCCAGTGCGGAGGAGTGTGGCCGCTTGCAGTACGCCCTCACCTGCCTGTGGAAAGTGACAGGCCTGGGTACGTGGGGCCTGCCGCCCTCTCCCTTGGCCTGGTGCCCTGGGGGCTGCGGCCTCCACCATGGTGGGGGATGGAGCGGTGCACGCATGGGCCAGGGTTGCTCGGGCAGCCTGGAAAGGCCAGGGTTGGATGGTAACAGCCTCCTGAGAAGCTCTCCCAGGGTCCTCGGGGCTCCTGATCCTGGTGGGTCTGGCCAGGCTGAACCTGAGGGGGCTTCAGCCATGCTTAGAAATCCCAGGCCTGTCTGCCAGGCCGGCCTGGCAAGGTTTCCTTTCTGTGGAGGGCTCTGTGTACCTTCCACCGGCTTCCCACATTCTAGCCCCCAGCCCAAACCCAGCCCGCTCCCTGCCTTCTCCTGTCCCCATTGCTGGCTGGGTTCTGTGCTCAGAAGGCACACGCTGATGTGGGCCTGAGCCAAGGGCAATTAGGGAAACTCTATGGCTCTTTAGCTGGGAGCGTGTACATGGCTGTCCCAGACAAAGTCTGTAATCCTGGCCTTGCTACGAGGTCCTTGGGAATTATTCACAGGCTTTCTAAATCTTGCCTCTGAAACAGCTTCAAATGCCTGACTTAATGCTCCCACTACCACACAGATAAGGCATTAAAATCAGCCTCATGAATGGAATCAGGTCTGCTTTTTAATTATCTGAGGCTCGTGTCTTACCTCCGGCTCCCTGAGGCTTAAGGAAGGCACTGAGGTTTATATTCTGCCCGGTTTTTTTCTTCCCAGAGAGGGGATTGGGCTTAATTTCCTCTCTGGCCTCATTGTATCAAGTCCTCCACACACAGCGCAGTGTAGAAAGTTGCACTCAATTCAGAAAATCTTACCATACCAGGTCTCCCAGCAGATGCTGAAATTAAACATGGCAGAGGTGTGGCCAGCGTTCTTATTCCCACATATTACAGGAGGAGACTGAGCCCAGAGAGGGGAAGGGGCTTGGGAAAGGGCACACAGCGGTTGATGACTGAGCCAGGATTTGATCCTCAGGCTGTAATGGCGATTGGTTTGTTCCCATGCTTGCCACCCAAGCTGAGATCTTTGGGGCAATTTGTCAGCCCTTCTTTCCTTCCTCCTTATGCCTGGATTTTAAAGAACTGTGGAAGAGTCAGCTGTTAAGTGGTAGTGACCCATCTGGGTGATGAAGGCTGCTGTCCACCTGTCATAGATGCCAAAAGAGGGAGATCACTAATTTATACACCTACTATGTGCCAGGCGTGTGTCACACATATTGTGGCTGCACCCTTGTAAGAGGTGGTGTTAAGCTCACTTTGTAGCTGAGGCCTCTCTGACCACTGGAGGCATTGGATGAGTCATCCGGGGCCCCACACCTTGCCTGGAGCAGAGGTGGGCTTTGAACTCGTTTCTTGTTCAGAGGGCGCTTTTTCCTCCCTAGAGGAGGCCCCTGAAAAGAGGCATTTTCTAGGTTTCTTCTCTCTCATTTAGTCTCAGCTTGTGGTGCCTCTGCATCCCCAGCAGAGTCCTGGCCCCATCACAGTCCAGGACACAGACCTTTCGTCTGCCCGGTGCTGGCCACACTTCAGGCACCTGTTGGGATCCGCTGGGTACCAGCAATCCTGTCAGATCCCGCATCACAGCATCTTCACCGTGCCCCATGGGGCTTAGTGAGGGCAGTCTGGTCACAGTAAGGATGGGCTATGGAATCAGACTGCCTGGGCCCAGCACTGTGCTTAGCCACTTAGAACCTATGAGACGTCGGCAAGTTACTTCACCTCACTGTACTTCGGTTTCCTCATCTGTAAAATGGCAGCGATAACAACACTTCTCTCAGGGTCATTGTGAAGAGGAAATTAGTTAAAGTGAAGTCCTTAGACCAGAGCCTGGCGTCTATTAGGTGTTCTTTTCAGTATAAGGCCTGTGAGGGGACAGAACATGTTGAAGTCATTTCCCTTGTAATCTCTGATCTAAAGAAAGGTGAGTGAACAGCTGGGCGTGGTAGCTCAGGCCTGTAATCCCAGCATTTGGGATGCCAAGGCAGACTGATTGCTTGAGCTCAGGAGTTTAAGACCAGCCTCGGCAACATAGCAAAACCCCGTCTCTACAAAAAATACAAAAATTAGTCAAGCGTGGTTGTGTGTGCCTATAGTCCCAGCTACTCAGGAAGCTGAGGTGGGAGGATGGCTTAATCCTGGGAGATAAGGGTTGCAGTTGAACCAAGATCATACCACTGCACTCCAGCCTTGGTAACAGAGCCCAACCCTGTCTCAAAAAAAAAAAAAAAAAAAAAAAAAAAAAAAAAAAAAAAAAAAAAAAAGAGTGAGTCAAGGATGGTTGTCTGTGCTGGTGAATAGGGGATGAGTGAGTATTCCTGCAGATATCACTAAGCTGCAGATGCTTCTGTTGAGCAACTCTAGGGTCATTCTCAAGCAGCCACTGGCAATCAATCAGCCGCTGTCGGTGCACACATCAAGACCCATTGGCCATCCTCGAGTGGGCCCAGAGCAGTGGTGATTAAACAGGCAACTTGCAAATTTGGGGCTTATTTCCTTTGGTGGCAGGCTTGCTCATATCATAGATTCATGAAATTCATTCCTTCATCTGCTCAACAAGAAACCTGTTCAGTGCCCCTGACAGGCCAATCTATGAGCTACAGTGTCAGTCGTGGCTGCAGTGCATAAGGAGCAAGCAGTCTGGGAGCACAGGGACTAAGCAGCTCCTGTCCATTGGACCCTGAATAGAAAGTCCCTCCAGTCAGGTGGAAGGAAGGGTGTTTGAAGAGGGGATGGGGTGTACAAAGAAATTTACAAATCAAGAAGGCTAATTCTTCCCCACCACCCCACCATTCTTGATGAGTGGCTTGACCACCTCTGATGACAGGGAGCTTGTTACGTCCCACAGCTGTTATGCTGTAGGCTATTGAGAATCAGTAGCATCGTCAGGGTGGGGGAAGAAGAGGTGGGGAGCGTGGTGCTGAGATTGATGTTTTCAATTCCTGTCACACCGCTTTCTTAGCTATCTGGCCTTGGGCAGTGTCTGTGGCCTCCCTGAGTCTCAGTGGCCTCCACTGCACACTGGGGAGAAAAGCAGGCATTGCAGGAGGGTGGAGGGAGGCAAGGCTTGCCCAGCACTGGTGCATCAGTCCCTTCTCGAAGGTTGTAAAGAAATACCTGAGGCTGGCTTGCTTATTTATTTATTTATTTATGAGATGGAAACGTACTCTGTCACCCAGGCATGATTGCGGCTCACTGCAACCTCCACATCCTGGGTTCAAGCAATTCTCATGGCTCAGCCTCCTAGGTAGCTGGAACTAATGGTGAGCACCACCACACCTGGCTAATTTTTGCAGTTTTGGTAGAGATGGGGTTTTGCCATGTTGGCCAGGCTGATCTCGAACTCCTGACCTGGTGATCTGCAGGACTGGGTAATTTATTTTAAAAAGAAGTTTACTTGGCTTAATGGTTCTGCAGGCTCTCCAGAACCAGAAGCTGCCATGTGTCCTATAGAGCCTGCGGAACCTTTGAGCCAAGCTTCCAGGCATGGTGGATAGCAAGGGGAAGTGAGGCGTCCCACAGGGCAGGAGCAAGAGCGAGAGGGGACAGGGAGGTGCTACACACTTTTAAACTCACTCTCACGAGAACAGCACCAACAGGATGGTGCTGAAACAGCCATGAAAAACCGCCCCCAGGATCCAGTCACCTCCCACTGGATCCCATTCAACTCTTCACAAGGATAGTTTTTTTTTAGGCCTTTCCACCCAGCATCCAGCATGTGCTTGAATGGCTACACAGCCTGTGCCCTGGATCTCAAGCCCCACAGAGCCACACAAGCCTCGGGCCTCAGGTAGAGCGGGTCACAGTGGGGGCAGCCCACAGTCACTCAAAGGCTGGTACAGAAGGAAGTGGCTGTTGATCCCTTTCTTCCTGGATTTTTTTTCACAAGCCCCAGGGTACTTTGCTGTTGGATGCTCAGAACAGCCCCTTGTCTTAGTGTTTGAATTTTGTTAAAGTGGAGTTTTTCCTTCCTTCACACACCCAGCTTCCCTTTCCTAACTCTTACAGATCGGCCACCCCTTCGCTTTCTGAGGTCAGCCACTTTTGGTGTGGATTTCCTGGATTGCTCCCCCAAGACCTGCCTATAAGAGCCCTGCCCAAGCCAGTTCCTCTCTGGGCTGTGCTTCGTCCTCTATAAAACAGAGATACAGGTTTTGAGTATCCCTTATTCAAAATGCCTGAGACCAGAGCGATTTGGATTTGGGATTTGTTTAGATTTTGGAAACTTTGCAGTGTGCCTACCTGTTCAGCATTCCCAATCCCCAAATCCAAAATGCTCTCATGACCATTTCCTGTGAGCGTCATGTCGGTGCTCAGAAATTCTCAAGTTTTAGTGTTTTGGATTTGGGATTTTCAGATTAGGGATGCTCAACCTATGGTAGTATCTGCACCACGCCAAATAACCTGTGTGCATGAGAGGCCTGCATAAACCAGGTAAAGGTTGGAGTTGAAACCTTTTCTTAATAAACAGTATAACCCCACACCAGGGGTTGAACCTCTCTGGCCCCTAGCCATCCTCCCTGTGAATGCCTTCCAGCCCAGACCATCTGTGACTCCACGTCTTGGTCCACAGGAGGGGAACACAAGGAGGGCTCCGGTTGGAGTTTGTTGGATGCTCAGCGGGAAAGTGGCTCAGGGCCTTCCACGGACAACCTCTCACCAGCCAGCCTGCCCTGACCCCCGGGGAGCTCTCAGCTGGGCAGACCAGGCAACAGCGCCCAGGGCCCACGCTCCATCTCCGTGTCAGCTCTTCCCGCCTCGGACTCCCCCACCACCAGCTTCAGTGAGGGCCTCTCGGACACCTGTATCCCCCTGCACACCAGCGGCCAGCTGACCCCCTGGGCCCTGCACAGCTTCATCACCTCGCCCACCACACCCCAGCTGCGATGGCACACCAAGCTGAAGCCACCACGGACGCCCCCGCCACCCAGCCGCAAGGTCTTCCAGCTGCTGCCGAGTTTCCCAACACTCACCCGGAGCAAGTCCCACGAGTCTCAGCTGGGGAACCGCATTGACGAGGTCTCCTCGATGAGGTGAGTGCTCCCCTGGCAGCCACCAAAAGTGCCCTCTGTGGTTTTCTCATTATAAAGATACATAGAAGGACAAATAAAATCAACCCCTATAGAAGTGTATAAAGTCAAAAGCAAAAGGTGCCCCCATCTTTTAGTGTATTCCTCAGACTACTTCAGCAGTGTGGGCTGCATTCTCCTAGATTCGGTTCTCTATGTACACGTGCGCATGACGTGATGCCATGTATGGGTCAGGGTAGGCTGGTTACACGGAAATACCAAGCATCCCCAAATCACCATGTCTTTTTTTTTTTTTTTTTTTTTTTTTGAGACAGCATCTTACTCTGTCACCCAGACTGGCGTGCAGTGACGAGATCTGGGCTCATTGCAACCTCTGCCTCTTGGGTTCAAGTGATTCTCCTGCCTCAGCCTCCCTAGTAGCTGGGATTGCAGGCACATGCCACCATGCCTGGCTAACTTTTTGTATTTTTAGTAGAGATAGGGTTTCACCGTATTAGCCAGGATGGTCTCAATCTCCTGACCTCGTGATCCGCCCGCCTTGGCCTCCCGAAGTGCTGGGATTACAGGCGGGGGCCGTCGCACCCGCCCAATCACCAGGTCTTAAAAGATCAGAGATTTGTTTCTTGCTCATGCCACCTTGTCCATCATGGGTAAGCCTCCTTCTGGGCCTGGAATGATAGCACCGACATTGCCTGAGCACCGCTGGCCACGAGGGTGAGGGAAAGTGAGTTCCAGGTGTCACACCCTGGCAGTGGAGTACTCTACACTCACCATTCATGGTGCAGCCTGAACAGGGGAGTGAAGCAGTGCTGTTTGCCCACACACCCAGGAAGGGGAGAGCTGGAATATTTGGCTGAAACCACTAGTGACTGTCAGCTACCGCACCATCTACTCTGTCCCGCGACTTATTTTTTCAGCTTCCCTGGGTATCTCTGAGAGCATCACGTCAGTACGTCTTGAAATATTTTACTCTTTCATTTATTTTTTGACTTAAAACATTTTCCATCTATGTGTTTTGCACAAGTGAGACAGACACACAGTCCACAGCTCAGCAGCTCTTTTTCTCCTCGGGGCACGCGGTGAAAAAACTTCCCCCCCTTTTTTTTTTTTTTTTTTTTTTTTTTTTTTTTTACCTGTATAAAAGGAATTTTTTATTGTTAATTATTTACCTCAATAGTTTCAGAAAGAGGAACAGATTTTGATTGGCAGTTACCCCCCCATTTTTATTCAGTCACGTGGTTCCCCTTTCAGGAGCCATCAGACTAGCAGTTTTGTGTATGTCTGTAATTATTCAAACCCCACTTTTTTTTGACTTGTTCATAGGATTCCATTGTATAGTTTATCTGTCTTGTCCCTTCTTGGTGGACATTAGATCGTTGTCCTTTTTATTACAAAGATTGCCTTGTCAGTATGTTCTTGTGGCCAGCACAGAAAGAAAGGGAGTGTTTTCCTTGGTTGCCTCTTACCTTCGTGTACCCCTGAGGATTGTGGGACACCTAGTTTCTCTCCTCAGCATGGGGGCACCACTTTTCTACACTTGATCTTAGCCAAAAGGCCAAGAAATGATAAGGGCACCCCTTTTCTGGGGGTTTCCTTGGGCCCTGGTGTGTCTTGGGCCTTGCAGTCGTCTTTGGAACGGGCCTGATCCCCTCTGCCAGTGCCTGCTGTTCAGGTCCTCTATGGGATGGAGCCTGGACAGCACCGATGGTTTTGAGTGCTCTGCCCAAGGAGGAGAGATCTGAGTGTCACCCACCCTGCTGCTCCCATCCAGGCTGACCTGCTGGAGCCTGGGTCCCACCCAGAAGGGGCTACAGAATGCAGTGATCATGGCCACACGAACATGGGTCAGTCAGAGGAGGCCTCACAGTGGGCTCAGCCCAGTCCCTCTGTTTCTGTCTTCTCCCAAGAAGAGCATTAGGAAAGCTCTGGTCTCATTCCTATGCTGGAAAGTGGCAGGCACAGAACCTCAGGCAGGTGACACAACTAGCCTCAAACTCCAGCCAGTGACTGAATCTCAGACTCTGGGATTCTGAGTCCAGTCCCTGAAGAGCCACCAGAACCAGCACTGACGTGACACTCAGGCCACCTTGTTGTTCTGGTGACTTCTGAGGACAGACTGAGTGCTCTGCTTCTGCCAGCTCCATGTGTTCTCTGGGGCAGCGGCAGCCCCTGGGGGAGGCTCCTTGGGTACGCAAGGTACGTGGGGGAGGCTCAGGGTGTGCCCCTGCCTGACTCTCCTTTCAGGGGCTACCTCTGCCCTGCATGGCTGTTATCTCTGCCCTCCTGTCCAGCCACACCCTCGCCAGCTGATAGTTCTTTTTTTTTTCTTTCTGAGAAGACATCTCGCTCTGCTGCCCAGGCTGGAGTGCAGTGGCGCAATCTTGGCTCACTGCAACCTCTGCCTCCCGGGTTTGAGCCATTCTCCTGCCTCAGCCTCCCAAGTAGCTGGGATTACAGGCATGCATGCACCACCACACCTGGCTAATTTTTGTATTTTTAATAGAGATAGGGTTTCATCACGTTGGCCAGGCTAGTCTCGAACTCCTGATCTAGGTGATCCACTTACGTTGAAAAGTGCTGGGATTATAGGCATGAGCCTCTGGGCCCGATCTCTCCAGCTGACTGACCCTTTTTGTTGCCTGGCTCTGGGCCAGGCTCTCCCACTGTCAGCCTGCCTCCAGCACACCCTGCCATGGAGGTTGGTTATTTGGTACTTGGCCTTAAGTAACCAGCACTTCATGACATAGTGAGCCTCCTGCGGCTCAGTTTCCTTGGCTATGAAATGGGCTGAGCTCTAATTCCCATGCTTGGTTGCTGGCAAGGCTTGCGTAAGCTGATGTATTAAAGTGCACAGCACTGAGTTTTGATGTCCCCTATGGAGGCCTGGGGATAGCCCTTTCCATTGAGGAAATGTCCCCACAGTGATTGCAGGGGTTCCCACAGTCATTCAGCCAGGCTGGCCCCAAGCCAGGCCTCAGAGTCCTGCGTCCCAGCCTCTTGCCTGCTCCTGCCCAAATGTAATGTTCTAGGAACGCGCCGAGCTAGCATGGTGACGTAATCTCCCTCTCTGCTTTTTGTCTCCTCCAGGTTTGGTAAGAGAGATTCATTTCCATCCCCTCTGCCACCCGGGAGTCGTGTGTGCATTGCTGTCCTCATCGGGGGTGGACCTCTTTGACCCCCTTCTTAGCCCGTTCAGCCTCTCCATAGTCCAGAAGCACAGGTGCTGGTGACCGCCTCAGGAAATAGCCCTAAGACAGGTGGCCTTAAAGTGACCAGCTGGCTTTAGCCCAGCTGGCAGCTGCTCTCCAAGAAGCAGAGAACTTGAGCGCATCTCTGCCCACGGGCAGCCCCATGAAGCGCCCTGTCCACCTTGCCTTTCCCCATGGGGACTCTCCAGCAAGGACTCTGGCCTGCTGGGCTGTCATGATAAAGCAGCACCCCGGGAAGGTGATGCCATCTGCCTGGATTCACTGGACTTTAGCTGTCCCCAGAACCCCACCTGATGTCTTGGGACCCCACTCTTCAGGAGAGGGACCTTCCTGGAGGCAGAAATGCAGTGCAGCTCCAAATGAGGCCCCGAGAGATGAGAGGCGCAGATGCCTCTTTGGGAGGGGAGGACACCTGGGCAATCCTTGACCCCCTTTCCCACCCCAACCTCCAGGCTGGGATCATGTTCCTGCATGTGGCTGAGCTGTGGGGCTTCACTCATGAGTCAGAGTGGAGGGAGACAGCTGTGCCTCTGGAGTCTGCTTTTAATTGTCTGGAAATGCAGAGATGTCTGGTTTTTGCCTGAGCAAAATGGGAGTTTATTTTTGTACTATCCCAAGCTGGCTAAGGAGAGTCATGTAGCTGTGGGCCTGGTCTTGGGGATGAGGAGGGGTCAAGCAGGCAGGGACCATGCCAATGTGGAGCTGGCTGCAGGAACCCCAGGGAGGGACCAGGGGGCAAGGAGAGGAGCTACACTTCCCTCCCCCAGAGCTCAGGCAGAAACTCCCAGGGCCCTTCACAGAACCTTGGAGGAACATTCAACACCCCCATCTCTAGGAAGCCCCAGCCCCATCATCCTCTACTTGCCATGGCAATGTGGGGACTGGAGCAGTGAGATTGTTAGGCCTTCGGGGCCAGTGTCTCCACACAGGTCAGACAGAGGTAGTGCCTGGCACATACACCACCTTACTGCCCATGCCCACAGAAGATCGTAGGTGGCTTTTCAGGCTAGCTGGTTGAAGTTCCATCTTTCTATAGGCTGACAGCTAACCCCTTGAGCTCCATGTGTTTTTTTGTTTTGTTTTTTTCTTTTGAGATGGAATCTCATTCTGTCACCCAGGCTGACGTGCAGTGGCACGATCTGAGCTCACTGCAGCCTCTGCCTCCCAGGTTCAAGTGATTCTCCTGCCTCAGCCTCCCTAGTAGCTGGAATTAAAAGTAGCTGCCACAGCTGGCTAATTTTTGTAGTTTTAGTAGTCTGGGTTTCACCATGTTTGCCAGGCTGATCTCAAACTCCTGATCTCAGGTGATCCACCTGCCTTGGCCTCCCAAAGTGCTGGGATTGCAGGTGTGAACCACTGCTCCGGTCATCCCCATGTGTTTTGGTGGCCTTGGCTGCTGCTGGGTGGGGTGGGCCCCAGGAGGAAGTTGGGACAAGTCAACCTCATGTCAGAGGTGCCAGGGAGAGCTGCAGGTAAGAAAGATTGCTCCTATCCAGCTGTCCTTGATGTAGGAGGACTCAGTCCATCCAGCACACCCTTTCATGGAGGTTGGCTATGTGATACTTGGCCTTAAGTGAACCAGCATTTCATGAGTCCAGCTGTGTGTTAGACTGGCACTAGGGATTGAGGGGGGCAGTGGTCACCCTCGGGGGAAACTTCTGTCTCAGAGGACATGAGATGACCACATGCGAGCACTGTGTGCCTGACCTTTCTGGGTTCCAGGTCACCTAAACCTTCCTTCCAGAGAAAAGTCTACAGCATTCTACTAAGGGTTCCTGGACCCCTGAAGCCCACCCATGAACTGGCTCTGGGAGCCCATGGCGCGGAGTATGGGGGCGTGAGTTGAACGTGGGGGCTGCAGTGGGTGGGGAGAGTGCTTCCAGCTGCTTGTCTGCCACACTAGGGTTGCCTGTTCTGATGGGGAGGCCCAGGTTGGAAGAGGGAGCACCCTCCAGGAAGGCCAGCAGGGTGGCACCTCAAAGCAGGTGCCCTTTCTCTCAGCAGAGAAGGAGGGTGTCCGAGACATCCCCAGAGGCTCAGGCTCCTGCCTGGGTGGGGCTGGCCCAAGGGAGAATGTGATAAAGGTGGGCAGATAGAGTGTGGGTGGGGTCTTGGGGATGAGCACCCCTCCTCTCAGCACCCTCCTCATCCCCAAAACCCCACCACACTCTGTCTGCCCAGACCTGGCAGTGGCCTCTCCCAGAGGAATATCTTCCAGGGACTTCTGCCTGGAAAGGCACTGGACCAGCTGACTAGCCTCAGCCCTCCACCTGAGGTCAACAGCTTCAGCCTTTTACCAAGAAGTACCCAGAATTGAGCCCCTGCACCCGGTGGCCTGTGGTGTGTCGGGGAAAGGTGGTGAGAGGTTGGGCTGTGTAGAATCTTCTGGCCTCACCCCGGCTTTGCTTTCTGCCTCTCCAGCCTGCCTTGCTCCTCAGCTGGAAACATCACAGGGGCAGCAGACTGACCTGTCCACAGAGGCCAGGAGCAATCGAGGCGAGGGGAACCACGCCACGCCACTGGTCTAGCCTGGCCTGCTCCTGTGTTGGTGGACATAGGTCACAGGGAAAGATGCTTACGTGATAAGCCACCACGCCCACCCCTTGCAGCCTGTGATTTCTGAACTAGGAGGTCACAGGCACAAGCGGTTGCCTGTGGAGTTCCTCAACCTGCCCTTCGGGCCTCTCTGCCCACAAATCTCCCGCATGGATCCCCACAGATGGTACGGAGGGATATCGGGCTCTCAGTGATGCACAGGTGGGCACGGCAGGCCTGGTGGGGGGCAGGGGGGAAGTTGGGCACAGAGCTGGGCTGGGAGTTCTGGTCACTGTATCTCAGTGAGCTCTTTGCCTCTGATGCCTGTCCGTCGTCTCTGCGGAGCGTGGCCCTGCACTCACCTGAGCCCTCGCCTTGCCAGGGTGGACACACGGACTTGCAGCTCCCTCACCTGCACCTCCCCGGGTCTCTTCCTCACTCTGCTAGGGAAAGCACTTTCCCCCTTTCTCAGGACACGGGTCCCAGGAGAAATAGGGTCAGGGCCAAGGGAAGGAGTCACAGGAGCTTCCCCTGCATCCAGTGCGATGTCACGTGTGTCCTGAAACTCACACAGCAGATCCCCTGTGGAGCTTGTTGAAAATCCAGATTCCCGGGCCCCACCCCTAAGCTTCTCGATCCCCTCACCCCCAGTGTTGACGTGAGAAGTAATTAAAACCCAGTGAGGGAGACAGCACATGTGCATGTGTGAGCCTACACAGACCTGGTTGCATCTCAGGGAGGCCGGATCGCGACTCCTTAAAAGGCACTCCATGCAGGTGGGCGTCCCTGGCCACCAGAAGCTCCCATCTTTGTTGGGTGGAGAAAGTAACTTTATGGATCTCTGCTACATTCCATTTACATGGTGTATCTGTGATCTTCCCCAAATCCTGTGACGCTTAGGGTTGACCCTATTTGCAGAGGTGTCCGAGGCATCTTGCAGCCAGTAGTAGGCTGAAGGCAAAATTCAAACCCAGTTGTTTGCCCCCAGAGCCTGTTCTCTTTCTCTTGTGCTCAAGGCCTTCTTTGGCCTCTGCTGGACCAGTGGAATCTCTTAGAGAAGCTCTGTAACTGAGTTCACAGAGCTGGGATCCAGACCCTGGCATCCCAACTGTGTGACCTTGGGAACATCGCCTGACCTCTCTGAGCTGGTTTCCTTGCCTGTGCACAGGAATCCTGGACCTGCCTACTCCCTGGCATGGGCATAAGAATGAAATGAGCTTGTGCTGGTGGGTGCGTTACAAACTGCTTCCGAAATACTGCTGGCATTCATTCTGTTGTTACTGTGATATACAATATGTTTAAAAAAATTCTATTTTTCCAAAAATAAGAGCTCTTTCTGCTCTTAGGCCTTCCCACCCTTTGGACTAGCCTTGCACTTTTTTTCTGGAGGACACTACCCACTCAGCCCCCATCCATCTTTGAATCTATCTTTGGTGGATAGATTCTATCCCCAACTCCTCAATCCCCTCTGTAAAGAACTCTTAGCTGTGTGTTATGTAGTCTTCTAGAGATATCTTATACAAACAAATATGTGTATATGTTTTCTCCTATCTGTCTGTCTGTCTGTCTGATTTATTTTTGAGATGGAGTCTCACTCTGTCACCAGGCTGAAGTGCAGTGGAGCAATCTCGGCTCACTGCAACCTCCGCCTCCCAGGTTCAAGCAATTCTGCTGCCTCAGCCTCCTGAGTAGCTGGAATTACAAGAGCGTGCCACCATGCCCAGCTAATTTTTGTATTTTTAGTAGAGACGGGGTTTCACCATGTTGGCCAGGATGGTCTCAGTCTCTTGACCTCATGATCCACCCGCCTCGGCCTCCCAAAGTGCTGGGATTATAGGCGTTCTCCTTTATTTTGTACTCAACTACTGCATATGTTATATACAATCCTATACTTTGCTTTTTCAAAAATGGAGACACAGTTTATATAGAGCAAAATGCACAAGTGTGTGTATGTATTTGTGCACACACACACACACACACCTGTGTACACCATCCAGATGAAGGTGGAGAACATTCCAGCACTCGAAGAAGTTACCTTGAGTTCTTCCTTGTCAGTGCTGCTACCACCCAGCAGTTACTATTCACCTCTAGCGTCGTAGCTTAGTTTTTTCCCATACTTGAACTGCCTATGAATGGGATCAGATCCTATTGTACCTTACTTTTTTAACTGGACAATATGACTTGGAGGTCATTCCATATTTGCACAGAAACAGCTTCCTTGTTTTAGTTTCCTGCTGCATAGAGTTCATTGGATGGAAAGGCCATACTTAATCAGCCCCTCTCAATGGACGCGTAGGTCATTTCCAGCCTTTACGCCGCTTACGTGCTACAGGCATACCTTGTCCATATACCCTTCGACACTTGTGGGCCTATGTGTTGAGTAAATTCCTAAGAATTCCCAAGAACTGTTGGGTCAAAGGGTATGCACACTTGGACTCTTGATTGCTGCTGTCAAATGGGTACTCTCAGATGACCACACCAAATTCAGTATGTTGACAATGATGACGTTGCGTCTGAGAAATCTACATGGCCCCTGAGTGTCTCTGTCCTCCCTGGGAGGGAGAGGGCACATGGGGCTCTGGGATGGAGCCAAGATTCCCAGTTTCCCTGGAACCCCATGGGAACCCTTCTTGGGTAGGCCTTGGCCTCCCAGCTGGTGCAAGCATGTGCCCGTGTCTGCCCCTGCAGGTTCTCCACCAAGTCCTGGCTGTCACAGGTCTGCCACATGTGCCAGAAGAGCATGATATTTGGAGTGAAGTGCAAGCATTGCAGGTGATGGGCAGACAGGTGGGGGTGCGGGGAGCAAGTCAGAATTCAAACGCATTTCCCTACACTCGCTATTCATAGTCCTATTCAGCTCACCAGGGAATGATCAGGCTTTAATTTCAAGGAAATTAAGCAAGTTACTCCTGGGAGAAGTGAATACTTGAGGTGGGCTTTGAAGAACGAATAGAAGTTTACAAGGTCAACCAAGGGGGAGAGAGAATTCCAGGCCATGGGAGCATCTTGTACTAAGGCCCGGAGGAATGTGAGGACTGTTCTGGGACCTGTAAGGAGCTCTGAAGTTTAGCCTTACATTTTATAGCCCTCGAGAGGTGGGAGACAGGTGATGGTTAAAAACAGGGAGTTAGCTTGCAGAAGGAGAGGTGAACAGCGGTAGGTTCTGTACAAGTCCAGCTTTATTTTCTCATGCTTTGTGGTTTCTGGTGGGAAGGAAGGCAAGGATAGGGAACAGTGTGGGGTGAGCACAGTGTGTCCTCTGCTGTCCAGCTGCCCTCGCCTGATACAGGGTGGTGTTGGGGACTCAGTCCAGCCCACTCTGCCCCTGGATTGCTGTGTGACCTGGGGCAAGACACTTGCCCTTTCTGGGCCTGATTTTGGATATCTCCATCAGAGCCGTGGGGATAGCTCTGAGAAGCTGAGCTAGCATGTGGGATTGCATCTGGGCTCCAGTCGGACTGCAGGTGGTGGGTCTTATGCATATCAGTTGGACCTGTTACCTTCCCAGTAACTCTCCTGTTCTAGGGAGATGCTGAGTTTTCTCTCTGGTCTGGGTCTCCTGTGGCTCCTGCCACTTGGCTTTACATTAGGGACCTCCAGCTCCCATTCAAATAATGACTTTCCTGCGGAGAGCACAGGATGACCTTTGAGCCCAAGGCTGTCCTGTGATGCAGTATGAGGTGGACAGGACACCCCCAGCCCATTAGTGAGAAAGCTAAGACTCAGTGCATCAGGCAGGACCGCCTGGTACTGACCCTCAGACTGCATGGTCCATTGCACAAATGTAGCAGGAGGGGCTGCCCTTTTGGGTCCCTGGAACCCTTTGGTAAAGCAAACATTCTCGGTCCAATTCATCTTTTTTTTTTTGAAATGGAGTCTCGCTCTGTCACCCAGGCTGGAGGTGCAGTGGCGTAATCTTGGCTCACTGCAACTTCCGCCTCCCAGGTTCAAGCGATTCTGCTGCCTCAGCCTCCTGAGTAGCTGGAATTACAAGAGTGTGCCACCATACTCAGCTAATTTTTGTATTTTTAGTAGAGGTGGAGTTTCACCATGTTGGTCAGGCTGGTCTTGAACTCCTGACCTTGTGATCCACCTGCCTCAGCCTCTGAAAGTGCTGGGATTACAAGTGTGAGCCACCACACCAATTCTTTCTTTCTTTCTTTTTTTTTTTTTTTTCAAGTTCAAGTTTGTCTTGAGCTTTTTCAATATGGGTAGAAGGTCTCCTTTTCTTTACAAAAGGCAAATAGATAGGTGACCTGGGTAGGTCAAAGTGGGCACCATGAGACCCGCTTTGCCGTGAGGATGGGTAGATGGCAGCAGAACGTGGTAAATGCTCAGCATAGCAGCTCAGTGTAGCAGCTGCTATTACTATTAATATCACAGTGTTCTCTACTTTCGAGCTAACATTTGTTGAAAAGTTTGTGGAAATGGAGACAGTCCTGGGTGAATGCTACACAGAGCTTCCCCTGTGTGCCCGAGTCCCCCACGTGGTACCCTGCACCCTAACCTCCCCTTCTTTACCAGGTTGAAGTGTCACAACAAATGCACCAAAGAAGCTCCTGCCTGTAGAATATCCTTCCTGCCATGTGAGTTTGCTGCCTTCCTCTCCTCTGCCTTCTGGATTTGCGGTGAATCTTTCTTTAGCTTGACCTGGTGACGGGCTTTCCCTCTCTTCAAACAGTAACTCGGCTTCGGAGCCTCAAACATCAACAACCAGGTGGACAGGGCAGCCGAACCCCACTTTGGAACCTTCCCCAAAGCACTGACAAAGAAGGTACACTGGGTAATACTGGGGAGGACCCCCTTTGCCACTGGCCTTCCTTCCTGTAAAGTGCCTCTGCCTCAGAGGCTCAGTGGGGAAGTGGGACGTGACACCCCAGTCCCAGATTCATAGCCAGAGGGTGGCCTTGGGGATCATATCTTGAGCCATCAGGAGGCTTCCCTTTTCTATCAAGTTGTGGTGCAGCCGTGATTCCCAGCCCCTTCTCGTTTGAGCTAATACATCCTGTGTGCTTAGTGTGTACCGGGAGCTTCTTCCCTTGCTGTTTTGTTTGAGCCCCACAGTAGTTCTGAAGGGCACATGCTGATCCATTTCACAGATGAGAAAATAGCACAGCATTCCCCGAGAGCAAGAGACAAACCTAGAGTGGGAGCCTCGGCAGCCGCCCAGCCCGAAAACCTGGGGCTCTTAGTCACAGTGCAGCAGGTATACCTCCAGTTGTTCATTAAAGCGATTGCCGTGGCCACCACTGAACAAAGCTCTGCTGCTCTCACAGGAATGCACCCAAAAGTAATACCAAGAGTGCATTTCCCTCCATAGCTACGTCAGGCTTCTCTGCTGAGGCAGACCGGTGTCCTCTGCAGCTAGACAGTGTCCACAAAGCCTGTGTCCCCCAGAAGGGTTGGCACACCTGTCATGGGCCTCTATGCACGGGTGTCCCTTGTGTCTGGGAGGTGCCAGTGCTGATGGCTTCTGACAGCAGCTCCCATCCTGGCTGGCTGCAGGCTGCTGTGGGTTTGGCTGCGGTTTTTTTTTAGACAGAGTTTCACTCATTGCACTGGCTGGAGTGCAGTGGCGTGATCTCGGCTCACTGCAACCTCCACCTCCTGGGTTCAAGCAATTCTCCTGCCTCAGCCTCCCGAGTAGCTGAGATTACAGGCATGCACCACCATGCCTGGCTAATTTTTTTTTGTATTTTTAGTAGAGATGGGGTTTCTCCATGTTGGTCGTGTTGGTCTCGAACTCCCGACCTCAGGTGATCCACCCGCTTCAGCCTCCCAAAGTGCTGGGATTACAGGTGTGAGCAGTGTGCCCACCTTGGCTGTGTATTTTTAAGTGTGTTTTACCTGCAGCCCCAGACCAGGGGCTTAGCGTGTGCCTCCCTGATGAGGAACGTGTACCCAGCTACTCTGTGGCTATGGCTGGCCTTCAGTGGCTCAGGCCAGGAGAGAGAGACAAGTGATATGGCCAATTCACACTGGGGACCCTGAAGGTACAGCTTCAGGGGCTGCTCTTGGAGGGGCCAGAGCCACCTCTTATAGTCAAACAAGAAGGCCAGCTGCCCTAGGCCTGACAGTCTCCACCAGCCTGTGCCTGTCCTCTCTCCTGCCTCTCGTTTCCCTCTGGTGGTGGCTTCCCACCCGGAATGGGGAGGCAGTGGGGAAAGATGATAGGGTCCTTTCTTACTCTGCTCAGGCTACCATAACAAAATATCCTAGACCGGCTGGCTTAAAAGCAACAGAGCTTTGTTTTTCCTGGTTCTGGAGGCTGGGAAGTTCAAGATCAAGGTGCCAGCAGACTTGATGGCTTGGAAAGGCCCACCTTCTCACACATGCCACTCATGCCGCATCCCCCCGGTGGTGGAGGGGTCCAGCAAGCTCCCTCAGGCCCTTTCATAAGGGCACCGGTCCCCATTCCTGAGGGCTCTGCCCTGATGACCCAGTTACCCAGCTCCCAGTACCACCTCTTTGGGCGCTAGGGTTTCAGCCTGTGAGCGGTGGGGATGCACAGTCATTCAGACCACAGCAGTTGCCCAGCCCTGGCTCTGAGTCCCAGCTCCTCCCCTGCTTCCATCCCTTGAGTGAGCCACTTGACCTCTCTGAGCCTCACTTTCTGCTTTATAAGTTGGGGTTACTAATGCCTCATTCACAGGTGTTTGAAGGGTGAAGAGAAAATGTTCATGAACTTGTAGGGAGCAGTACCATACCATCCACTAGTTATTATTTTCCAGCCCGTCACAGACTGGATCGGCTCCTCAGCAGCAACACAGCGCCCCCCACCCCCATTGCCAACAACACCATCATTGCCCCTACCTCTCCTCTCCAGCTACGCCAAGCACATCCCCCATCCCCGTGGGGCCTGCATGACCCCCTGTCCTGTCATGTTCACCCCTGCATCTCCACCCACCTGGACACCCCCCTTCAGCCCTCCTCACAGCTCAAGACTCTCACTCTGTCCCACCTCCCCCATGAGCCCCTCCTGTGTGCACCTGCTCAGCTTCTAAGCCCATATGGTGGTGGTGCAAAGGCCTGTCATCTCTGAGAGCAGTGGCCCTCCAGGATCCCATTTAATGTCACTATGATGACACGAGCTAACCGTTACTGAGCTCTCACTAGAGGCCACACATGGTGCTGAGAGGTCAGATCCTAACGTAGAATCCCCCTGGAGCCCTCTCTCTGTTGGTCCTCTGGCCTTGCTGGGACTCAGACTTCTGGGTGGTCCTAGCTAGCTGGTCTACAAAAGAATGTGGAACAAGCATGTATGAGTCACCTGCTGTGTACCACACACTCCCACCTTTGCGATGCTACTGATCTGTGCAGTAACCCCCTGGCAGAGGTGTTGATGTTTTCATTTTGTGGTTGAAGAAATAGAAGCTCAGAGAGGTGGAGGAAGTTGCCTGCAGTCACCCAGCTAAGCGGTGCTGGAAGCTGCCTGAGAATTCCAGCCTGTCTGTCTCCAAGCCCGGTGCTCTTTCTTCTTGGCCACAGAGAGAAGCTGGAGCTTCAGCCTCTGTCCCTGTCCCCCACTTTCTCCCTTTACCCTGCCTTTTCCCATTTCTGGTGCAGCAGCCCTCCCTGCCCCAGGGCTCTCTGGCACCTGCTCTCACAGGCTTTTACTCGGAGCTGTGAGATACTGATGCTATTCTCAGGGGTCTCCTGTGTGCTGTGGCTGGGGAGCCATGGCCAGAAGGCATCCCAGAGCCAGGCTCCTGCCACGCCCATCTCCCATGACCCTGGGCAAATCCCTTGGCTTCCTTGGGCCTGGCTCCCCTGAGCTCTGCAGTGGGGCCATGGTGGCATCTGGTGTGAGTTGACACCAGAATCAGTACCGCCCAAACTTCATCAAGCTGCAGACCATCTTTATGGTTTCTGTCTTAACCAGGTACCACCAGGGCTAATATTTACTTATAAGACTCATTTTATGTAATCATCACTATCATAATTGGAAAAACCATGATCACTCCAGATAGAAGCTAATCATTAAAGCAAGCACAGTTAAAACCAAAAAGTTATTAAGCTTCATCTTGATATCATACTTGCTTAAGGCTTGGAGCTTGAAGCTCACTCTGTTGAATGGGTGATGAGCCGGTGTCGTAGAGGTGTTAAAGACATAGCAGCTCAGGCTGAGGCCTTCTCTCAGGCAGAACAAGACAGAGAACAAAGCATCCTCCTTCCTGGCTCAGCGTCCTCTGTGTTGTGTCTGAGGGCCTCCTAAAGGAGTCTCACTGGCCACCAAACCTGTGTTTCCCATGGCAGGCACCAGTGGATGCAGTCCATTAGCAGGGGGAACCATGCTTGCTTTGAGTGTGGAAGGGATGACATTACCATTTAAGTTGGGACAACATGAGTGAACCAGGCCTGCCCTGACAAACCAACTCCTGTGGTCATCTTCTAGAAAGTTCTTTCCAGCTCCAGAATTCTCACCCCTCCGAAATGGCAGACCGCACCAGCCCAAGCCATCACCTCTTTCAGGGTTTTGTCGTTTGACTCTAAGACTTGCCAGTGCCTTCGGTTCAGCCAGGTTTCCAAAGAAAAGGACTGTACGCTTCTCACTCATCATTGGCCTCCCTGCTTCTAGCAGAGTGCCTGGTGCTAGCAGACAGGTTATAACGTTTATCAGAGCCTGAACTTAATTCATTATAAAACCCCACTGTGTGCCCGGCTCAGAGCCAGGCACTGGGTGTGTGACGAGCGCCCTGGCCTCCTGGAACACACAAGGCAGTGGGGGAGACTTTGGTCAGGAAGGCGCCCATGGATGTCCGCGGTAGACACAGTGCCTGGATGAGAAACTGCTGGGCACTGTGCCAGGATGGAGAGGAGGAGCATGGTCCCAGCCAGGGTGCAGGAAAGGCTTCTGGGAAGAGAGTGTGCTTGGGCTGAAAACAAAGATGAGCAGGAGCCCCCTGTGGAGTGGGCCCTGAGGCGAGGGCCTCTGTGTGCTGCCCTTTCTCAATTAGATGCATAAAACGTCAGACCCTGAGGATTCCCTGGGCTGACCACAGAGAGGGTGTGGCTGGGGGGAGGCAGGTGCGGCAGCGACAGCCCTGCCACTCCCAACGTCTCTGGTCCTGCAGGAGCACCCGCCGGCCATGAATCACCTGGACTCCAGCAGCAAGCCTTCCTCCACCACCTCCTCCACACCCTCCTCGCCAGCGCCCTTCCCGACATCATCCAACCCATCCAGTGCCACCACGCCCCCCAACCCCTCACCTGGCCAGCGGGACAGCAGGTTCAACTTCCCAGGTACCACATCTCCAGGCTTTTCTGGGTTCTTAGGGGTGTGGTCAGATCCCCTTCTCAGCAGACCCAA
>NW_022437333.1:22716-55008 GCF_009761245.1 Sapajus apella
CACATGACTGTATTTACAACCCCATTTGACAGTGCTGGAGAGGTTAGCCACCTCCCTAAGGTCCCAGAGCCTAGTTATGTGGCAGAATTGAAGTTGCGACATGCTGTCAGCTTCCAGAACCCTGCTGCATCCCTCTCAGTTCCCTACATGAGAAAGAAACAATGTGGGAGGGAGCGGTAAGGCTGAGACACTCTGGAGGTACAGGCGGGGCTCGGGAGGAGGCTGTTCTTCCACACATAGCACTGTTAAACTTTTCAGAAATACCGTTTCTCTCCCATTACATTTTGCCCTTCTGGGCTCACATGGATTTCACAGAGCGCTGGTCACCAGAGACGGGGTCTTGGAATGCCCGATCCTCCAGTGCAAGCCCCTTTAGTCCTGCAGACTCATACCAGGGCCCATTTTCTTTCTCCCAGCTCCTTTCATCCTTCCTGCATGGTTTGGCCTGTCCTTGCCGGGCCCATCTGGGGCAGGGCTGTCCCAGCCCAATAACAAGTCCCTGTCTCCCAAGCCGGTGTCTGCAATTCTTCTCCTCCCTCCTGCGTTGGCCATTCTGTGTGTGTGACTCACCTCCTCTTCTGTTTAAAGCTGCCTACTTCATTCATCATAGACAGCAGTTCATCTTTCCAGGTGAGTCGTTTGCAAGGTTCCATTAACTGCCCCTTGCTGTGACCCCTTCTGTCAGCCCACCTGAGTACCTTTGGAAGTGCTTGAGTCTCCCTCCTCCTGTTCTGAGAGCTGGCTGCCCATGGAGGATGGGAAGCGGGCAGGGCAAGTGCCCTGGAGGTGGGCCTCTGACATGAGAAGTTCTTTCTGGGAGGGACCCTGGAATCCATCCCGTTGGCACAGAGACTGCAGGTGACTTCTTTCACAGTCACACTGCCAGGAGATGGCACAAGCAGGACCAGAACCTGGGTTTATGGAATGGGGGGAGGACTTTTTGCTATTGCCCGATGAGCATCTGTCACCATATCCTCCCTTGCACAATGATGGGAAACTACTGCCTTGTCTTGCAGAAGTGGAAACCCATTTGGGAAGTTCTGCAGGCTTCACTTACTTAGTGGGTGTCACCTTTCTGTGCCTTACCACACAGTGCCATCTGCTGGCTGTTGCTGGAAATGCCTCCTTATTGCAGAAAGTTTAAAGGAAAAACCTTACAATAAGTCAATCCATTGAGTTCTTTCTGCAAAGATTGTTTTGTACATTTACTGTGTACCAACCTTTTCATTCCTGCCCCTAAAGTGTTTGAGATCAGTGTTTTTTTTCTGTAACTGATGGTGATGAGAATAACGGTGTTTAAGACAAAGACTGTAGCTGTTTTTTTTCTTGGCTTGAACAGGACTGTCTTGAGTCTCACAGTATTTTGGTCACTCCAGGCTTTTCTATTCCCTAAGCCAGCTCCATCAGGGAGCTGACTTGCAGCGTCTGTGAGCCCTTAGAGACGTCCATATGGCATTGCTCGGGTGTGTGCAAGGCAGGAGTCAGGAGCCTGAGAACCCGTCCCAGGAGGCTTCCTCTGAGCAGCTGGGCAGCCTCTGCAGTTTCACCCGTTTTTTGTTGTGGTCCCCTGGTTACTAGCTCTAGGACGCACACAGGGGTTACCCCAAAACATTGGGAAGACATGGTTCTTCTCCCAGAAGAGCAGTTTTCCCATTTTCCCCTGAAGATATGTCACAGGGAGGGCAAGGAAATATTTCTGTTAAAGCAAACGTGGGCACATTTTGGAGCAGAATGTTTGATACACTCTTAACTTTTAAGGAAAAGCATGGGGCTTCAGAGGCATTTTGCCTTCCCTCTTGGGGTGCAGTTCCTCCCCAAGCCCCCCCCCTTCCTGCTCCCCTCATGCCCTCGGCATGTGTTTGCCTTCTGTGGAACATTTGAGCCATGTTGGATAGGTGGAAAGGCCAGGCCCCCACTGATAGTCTGCAGACACACTGTGTCCAGGGGAGGCCTCATAAGTACAGGTTTCTAAGGTTCTGATCCCCAGAAATTGTGCACGGGATGTCGAGCATATGTGTGCATTTCCCTGATAAGAAGGCCCACTGCCTCTATCAGATTCTCCAAGTCCGTGAGGTCCCAGAGATGTCACAGCCTGTGGTTCGGATGACCTTCAAAGGCAGAAGAAAGCCCTAGCAGGAGGTCGAGGGAGGTCTTTGTCCACACGGGCAGGAGAGAGGCCTCTGATAGCTCCAGCCACTGCCACTTCCTGTCTCTGTTTTTGCAGAAGGAACGGGGAGTGAGCAGCCCATGACGGCCCTGGGACCACCAGTCTCCCTGTAGCACTTGGTTCCATGCTGGAGTAACTCGGTTTTGGTGTCCCTGGACGTGGGACTTTCAGTGCAAACTGGGAACACCCCAGGCTCAGGGATCAGCCCCAGCTGCCCACTTCTGGACCCCTGATATGTGGAGTTTCCTCCTCTCCCCTGAGAGCTTCTCCACAGTGACCCATACCCAGAAGCCAAGGGGTTGGGGCCTCTGTGCTGGAAATCCCCAGCAGCTGCGCCCGGCACCAGGTGTCACTAATGAGCCACCTGCGCGTCCTGCCACAGCCTCGCTGGCCAAAGTGAGGGTGTCTCATTACTTTCAAGGGTTGTCACAAGCAGCCCTGGCGTCCAAACAGGAGGAGCTTCGGCCACCTGTCCAGTAAATGAGAGCCCAGTTTGCTTTTACCACTTGCTTGTGTGGGGCAGTTTGGCCACTGGGGAGTGGTGGTAATGAGAATTCTCACCCTCCCCACCCACCCCGAGCGCCTTGCTGAGACAGAGCTGTGTATGCAGAAGCAGGAGCTATGGAGGCTGCGTGCTTGCAAGGTCCATGGAACAGCACAGGCTGGTCCTTGTGGAAGTGCTGGGGAAACACGAGGCAGCTGCTCAGGGAGAATCAACCTCTCCGGGGCGCTGGGTTTGAGGGCGGTGTCTCTTGGGGGAGGGAAGCGATCTCATGCTTTGCCTTTGCTTTGTGTTTCCTCCAGACATTTCGGCCTTTGCACAGGCAGCCCCGCTCCCCGAAGCCGCCGACAGTACCCGGTAGGCATCCCTAGGCTGTGTCCACGTCCCTGCCACCTCCCACACCACCCTTCCACCTCTGGCCAGCCAGATGCAGAACTCCTGGGGCTCATTCTCCCTCTGGGCCAGTGAACTCCACAGAGGGTTTTATTTGCCTCCTATCAGTATGTCAACATTGGGTGGGGCCGAATATGAAACTGGAGCAGTCTTGGGACCCGGAGGGGTGGACAGAGGACACTTGGAGTTAGAGAAGCCTAAGAATAGCTCCTGTACAGAGCCCTTTCTCTGCCAGGCCATGCTGAGCACTTAACTCACATTCCCGCATCTCATCCAGCCTGGCAGTAGGTATCAAAGTAGATGTCATCATAACATGCAGCCAGCCCAGAGAGGTTAAGAAATTACATAAGGTCACACAGCTAGGAAGTGATAGAGCCAGTTCTCCAAGTCAAGGTCACCAGATTCTGAGTCCTATGGGTGTGCTCGGAGCCCCTGTGCAGCAGTGTCACATCTGGAAAGGGGCTTTGGGGATCACTGCTCACCTCTCAGCCCCTACCATCTTCAAGTTAGCCTGGGGAAGGCTGAGGCCACACAGGGGCAGGCCTGGCTCTCAGCCTCCTCCTGCCTGTCCGCGCAGTATCCACGTGGCCTTTCCTTTAGCCAGGTGTGAGTCAGATTAAAGACCTTAGTCTCAGACCTCACCTGGGAGTCCTGCCAGATGAGAGCAGAGTGGCCTCCCTCAAGGTCTCCTTGACAAACCCTGTTTTACTCTTAGGCTCAACGACCAGCCAAAAGCAGACGTGTTGGAGGCTCACGAAGCAGAGGTGAGGGTGACACACATGAGTCCACAGATGGCCCCTCCCTCTTTTCTCCCTTTGCCATCTCAGAATGTGCAGGGGGCTTGAGAGTGAGTAGGGTGGGTGCTGGGCCCTGGCAAGGGCTGTCTCAGGCACCCACTGCAGAGGTTCATGGCGGGGAGGAATGATGATGACTGTAATGGAGCACACTTGTCCAAGCCCTGTCTTCCCCATGATCCCCAGGTGATTGTAGCCTGGATCAAGAACCACTGCCTTGAACCTTGAACATGAGTGTCAACTGAGCCTGGATCCCTCCATTGAATTATGGCTTGGAGAATGTTAACAGACTGATTTACTCCTGCTCAGGGAGAGTCAGAAACTGTGTTTAAACAAGAGTTCCAGAAGGATGGGTGCAGTGAAATTCATCTATGCTAGGGCTGCTCTTGCCCTTCCCTAGACGCTTAGATGTTGCTCACAGGTAGATCTTGGAGTATTAGCAGGACGAAGGGCCTCAGGTCACTGGGGCAACTGCCACATATTGTGGATGAGGACACTGAGGTCCAGTGATGCTAAGTGAGCCGCCCGCTGTCCACAGCAGCTGGGTGCCCTAGCAGGATGCCTCTCTCCTCCCTTACCTGGCAAGGGCTCCAGGAGAGGGAAGAGAAGTCATGGAGCCCAGATCTTCTGCCCATGCCTGTTCCTCCCTGCTCTCCTTTCAGGCTGAGGAGCCAGAGGCTGGCAAGTCAGAGGCAGAAGACGACGAGGACGAGGTGGACGACTTGCCGAGCTCTCGCCGGCCCTGGCGAGGCCCCATCTCTCGCAAGGCCAGCCAGACCAGTGTGTACCTGCAGGAGTGGGACATCCCCTTCGAGCAGGTAGAGCTGGGCGAGCCCATCGGTCAGGGCCGCTGGGGCCGGGTGCACCGCGGCCGCTGGCATGGCGAGGTGGCCATTCGCCTGTTGGAGATGGACGGCCACAACCAGGACCACCTGAAGCTCTTCAAGAAAGAGGTGATGAACTACCGGCAGACGCAGCACGAGAACGTGGTGCTCTTCATGCGGGCCTGCATGAACCCGCCCCACCTGGCCATCATCACCAGGTAACCCAGCCCCAGGCCCTCATGCTGGGTGGCCGCCTCAGCCTCCCCCTTCCCAGGAAGTCACGTTGTTTGGATGCCCTAGAAGGTGTAGAAGTTCTAATAGAGGTACAAGGAAGAAAACTAAAAATGGGATATAACTTCCTTCTCACGTAACCTCACTGACACTAAAAAATAAATATGGGCTGGTGCAGTGACTCATGCCTATAATCACAACAATTTGGGAGGCCAAGGTAGAAGGATTGCTTGGGGCCCAGAAGCTTGAGACCAGCCTGGGCAACATAGTGAAATGCTATCTCTACAAAAAAATTAGCTGGGCCTGGCAGCAGGTACCTGGGATCTCAGCTACTTGGGAGGCTGAGGCAGAAGGATCACTTGAGCGCAGGAGGTCCAGGCTGCAGCAAGCCAAGGTCATGCCACTGCACTCCAGCCTGGGTGACAGAGTGAGACCTTTCTAAGGTTATAGAAAATCAAATGTCCATCAAAGATACGGAGTGAAAGCCAGTCGTCTCCCGCTGCACCTGAGTGCTTCTCCCCAAAGTCAGAGACACTATAAACAGTTAACCTCCCTTCTGTTAAAATGAAGACATTTGCATATACTCACATTTTTAACCTGTTTATTCCTTCTTATAAAAATGCAAAGGAGAGATCAGGCTGGTTCATGCCTTGCCTTCTGCATTCGATAATGGGTCTGAGGTCCGCTTTCTTCTAACACATGCATGGTATCCCCATCACATGGGCTGAACCTGGTGGTGTGCTGGTAAATGTGTATCAACCAGTTTTGGGTCAGTAGGGAGGGAAGCCCTAATTTGTTACGTCCATCACTTTCTGTGGTGTAAATATTCTCACCATGGTCAATTTCAGACTGCCAGCATGACCTCCCTGGAGTGCAGTAGAGTTGGAATGAGTCATGTAATGCTCATGAGCTGATCACTGGTGGTCCCATAATTTATTTACAGAGCAAGACTCTGTCTCCAAAATTAATAAAAAGCAAAACATAATTAATTAATGAAACACAAGACAGGGTCTTGTTCTGTCACCCAGGCTGTAGTGCAGTGGTGCGATCTTGGCTCACTGTAGCCTCCACCTCCTGAGCACAAGCAGTTCTCCTGCCTCAGCCTCCCAAGTATCTGAGTTTACAGGTGCACACCACCACACCCAACTAATTTTTGTATTTTTAGTGGAGAGGGGCTTTCACCATGTTGGCTGGGCTGGTCTCAAACTCCTGACCTCAGGTGATCTGCCCACCTCAGCCTCCCAGAGTGCTGGATTACAGGCATGAGCCACTGTGGCCTGCCTGAAACAGAAAAACATTCATTAACAAAAAAAATCTTACTTTGTTTAGAATACGCTGAAGAAAAGTGGGACACAGATAAGGAAATCACCAATACTCTCTACCCCTCACCCAATTTTCTTTTTTTTTTCCTTTTTCTTTTTCTTTTTTTTGAGGAGGAGTCTCCCTCTGTGCTGGGATTACAGGCATGAGCCGCTGCTCCCAGCCCCTTGCCCAGTTTTCAAAGGCTCTGAGACTCCAGAATATTTTTCTAAAATCATAGTCCTTTCCTAAGATAGCTCCCCTGCAACAGGGGAGTGACCCCACATTCTCTCTGGGTCCCTCCTCATCCTAGGTTTTAGGAGGTGATGCAGGTGGAGACCCCAGAACTCAGGCTCCTTTTCCAATAGTCACCGTGACACCCCTAACATCTCCCCTACCCCTTTCCCTCCTTGCACACGCCTTTATTGTTATAAAAATCCCATGATCAAGAAAAAATGAAAACTATAATGAGACTCTTGACAGTGATCTCCAGTGCCTTGATGTTGCCTGGTGATTGCCTTAAAAGGCCAGGTTCTTCCCCATCAGAGTGATCCTGCCTTGAACCCACCAAGCATGGCTACTCTGAGTTCCTGGGAGCTTTGATGCGCTGTTTCCTGTTGTAGGACAGGCAGGCACTGGCTCTCAGGGAATGGGGTTTGTGTGCATGTACGTGCATGGCATCATGTGTGTTTCTGCATGTTCAGGCCAGACCCCAGCAGCCATTGGCTGGGTTAAAGATTTGGCTCACAGCTGAGGGGGTGGAGAGAGTCCTTGCAGGCAGGCAGGCAGGCAGGCAGGCACAGTTCTCCCCATGCGCTCCACCAGGGACAGGGTCAGGCTGCACCAGCCCGGGACCCGTGCTTGACCCACCACCACCCTCAACAGCTTCTGCAAGGGGCGAACATTGCACTCGTTTGTGAGGGACCCCAAGACGTCTCTGGACATCAACAAGACGAGGCAGATCGCTCAGGAGATCATCAAGGTGAGGGGGTGTCTGCTGTTGAGGGGTGGGTTTCTGGCCAGTTCCAGGCCTCTTGGCTGTTCTCCCGCTCTGTCAGCCCCCATCAAGTTGGTTTGGCAGCTTTGCCTCTGCCTCTAGCTCAGGCTCCTCAAGGGTGGGACCCTGTCTCCTCCTCCCTGTCTCTCATTCGCTCACAGCTGGGAGCTGACCATCTACATGATTAGCCTTGATGGAATTGACTTGTTTGGGAAGGAACTCGGCAGGCTTTAGAGACAGTTTCAATCCAGGTCACACCCGCTGTGTGAGTCTGGGCAGGTTGTTCAGCCTCTCTGAGCCTCAGTTTTCTCTCCTGTAAAACGGGAGTTCTCATATAGCCTCCCTCTCTGGATTGGTGTTAGGTTGAAAATGCAATAATCTATGCATTGGGGTGCACAGGAGCCCTGGGTCTGGTGTTTGAGGAAGCTTGACCTTGATTGAGATCATGCCTGTGTCAGGTCACCCACGTTCCATGTACCTGCCTCGTCAGTGCTCAGTTAAAATAGAGCATTAGTTAGAAATCACCCACTGCCACCTTTCACTTGGCAGATGAGAAAACCAGGCTTCAGAGGAGTTGAGCTCTGTGTCCATGAGCGAGACTCTGAGCTGAGATGGAATTCAAACCCCAGATTTCAGTTTTAGTCCAGGGCTCCTTCTACAGCTCAGATATTAGGAACATCCCAAGTTGGGAACCCCTCTGTGGGAATGCCTCTCTGTTCCCCTGCCCTGAGCCCTGGCCCTGCCTGAGAGTGGAGACCAGTGATGCATATCCTGACAGAAAACCCCAGCTCATTTAGGCCCTTTATGACTTAACACAGATAATCTCACTGTTCCTACTCCCCTGGCTCCCCGCCCTTCACCCTGTTCATACCCCCTACCTTTTCCAAGATTAAGGTGGCTATTTGGAAGCATGGTAACATTAAAAGAGCATGGACCCATCTGGGGTCAGATCTCAGCTCTGCTCCTTCACTGCTGTGTGCCTTGGGGCAAGTGACTTTCCCTCTCTGAACCTCGATGTATTCTGTAAAATGGGGACAGTATACTGCATGGAATGGTGAAGATCAAATGAGGGGGTTTGGGTAGAGCATCCAGCCCAGGGTGGCAGCTCCGTCGTCACTGAGCATCTTCACTCCCGCCGATCTGGGGCTCGCCGTCCTCCAGGGCATGGGGTATCTTCATGCCAAGGGCATCGTACACAAAGACCTCAAATCCAAGAACGTCTTCTATGACAACGGCAAGGTGGTCATCACAGGCTTCGGGCTGTTCGGGATCTCAGGCGTGGTCCGAGAGGGACGGTGAGTGGGTCTTGGGTATCTGGGTGGGACGGGGATGCTGGGTGGGGAAGGGCGGGCCTGGGGTCTGGCCCTTTACTGTTTGTTGCTGAGCTGCAGTTGTCCCTGCAGGGAAGTTCAGGTCGCTTTGGTCCTGCCCTTGTAGTTCTGGTTCAGAATCAGATTTGGGTCATGTTTGGATTCTCAGGTTGACTTCCTGGAGACCAGATCACCACACTCATATTTGCCCTGGCTGTTCACCAGCTTGGCCAAGGACCCAGGATTTATTTCCCCACGATGAGGAAGAGCGTCATTTTATTTCCCCAAATCTTGAAGGGGTTGGGTGGGGAGAAAGGACCCTCCCCTGGCATCCTGGGAACCCTGAAAGGGAGTGTGGCAGTGAGGCTGCAGGACCAGTCCCAGGCAGGTTTGAGATCCACAGGCAGATCGGGGTTCCTGATTACAGAAGCACCCCATTCTCCTAGCAAAGAGAGCTGGGTACCTTCAGAGGCTCCTCCCTGTCAATATGTATCCGTTCTTGCCCCACTTTTCTAGAAACACCCGGTCATGGCTCATTTGTAGAATTCCTCAAAAGCACAGATGCCTTTCCCAAGTGCGGGGTCAGCGTGTTGGCTCTATGTGTGTTCTCTAAGCTGTGTGTGGGTGCTCTGCCGGCCCTGGGACAGACCTGAGCCAGGCAGCCCTCTTGGCTGCCTGCTGAAAGGCCTGTGTCCCTGCCCTGGCTTCCTGGTCTCCAGGCGTGAGAACCAGCTGAAGCTGTCCCACGACTGGCTGTGCTATCTGGCCCCTGAGATCGTGCATGAGATGACCCCTGGGAAGGATGAGGATCAGCTGCCATTCTCCAAAGCTGCTGACATCTATGCATTTGGGTGAGTAGGGCCCTGGTGGCCATCTGTGGCAGAGGGAGGCGGGCTTTTAGGTGTTGAAAACCCAGACTTTGGAGTAAAACTCCACCTGGTCTTGAGTCTTGGCTCTGCCACTTGCTGGGTGCGTGACCACATCCTTGACCTTCTGCCTCCCCATGAGTAAGATACGGAGAGAAAATAGCTCCTCCACACAAGGTCATTTCCTGAGGACTAACATAGGTCATTGTGTTCTGTGCTTAACACTGGCCGTCAGCCCCACGCAGCCAATCTGCAAGGATGCTCACTAGAGCTGACAGAGAACTGTCCCTTCCAGGCTGGGGGAGGTGGGCGTCCTGCCAGCCAGGCTCTGGTACCCCACAGAGAGCTGGGTGCTGACCAGTAGCAATGTAATATGAGCCCAGTATAGAAGCTAAAGTTTTCTAATAGCCACATTAAAAAAAGAGATGGGTGAAATTAGTTTCCCCTGTTTATATTTTATATATTATAAAATGATATATTTTATTTAACTCAGCATATCCAAAATATTATTTCAACATGTAATCAACATACAAATTAATACGATATTTTATGTTCTTTTTTCCTACTAAGAATCTGGTCTTTGTTTACTGCCCAGATTACCCCTCCATTCAACTGTGTACATTTCAGCCAGCCAATAGCCCCCTGTGGCAAGAGGTTCCCCCATTGGACAGTGTGGATCTGATGGAGACAGTCCTGTCCTAAGTCGAGAAAGCCAAGGGAATGTGGAGAAGCCAAGCAAGACTCACCACCCCAGTCTCCTGTGCTGTCTCTGGGTGTTCTTCCCAGTGGGGTGACCTTGGCGCCATCCTTCTTCCCTGAACTTTAACTGTATCCTTTCCTGAGCACCCATGTGTGCCAGGTGCTGGGCTTGGCACTTCAGTACTCCTCAAACCACCCTGTGACAAGGGGCTGAGGCATCAGCCCCACTGAGGTGAAGCCGTTTTACCAGGAGCCAGTAGAAAGTGGCAGAGCTGGGTTTGTGCTGAGGTCGGAATGACCACCCATGCTCCGGTCAAGCCTGTGCTGTCTCAGACTTGCCACCCCATGACAGCACAGGGCCCAGGTCCTCCAAGGCTGGGAGGAGCCTCCAGGAGGCCATCGTTGCATCCCCTGAAGCCAAATGAGTGAGGAAGGTTGGAGAGGGGTCCTGATCCTCTGGCTGGGTGATGGCTGCAAGAGCCCCTGTGTGTGAGCTGGGCAGAGCGGCCCCAGAACTCACGGCCATGGCTGGGTCTCCACAGGACTGTCTGGTATGAGCTGCAAGCACGAGACTGGCCCTTGAAGAACCAAGCTGCAGAGGCATCCATCTGGCAGATTGGAAGCGGGGAAGGAATGAAGCGTGTCCTGGCCTCTGTCAGCCTGGGGAAGGAAGTCAGTGTGAGTAGCCCCTGCCTGGGAGGGGCAGTAGGATTGGGGGTAGGGTGGGGTGCGTGGCATGGCCGCCCTTCATTTACCCACCTGAGAAGTGGGGTCGGTGCGGGGCTCTGCCCCCTGCAGGTGTCTAGCTAGAGATGACAACGACACGCACTGCTGGGGATGGGAAGGAACAGGGAGGCGTAAATAAGAAAATATCCATCCACACCCACCATCACCGTTTTCATTCCTTTCAGTGTTTTATCTTTTCCTTAAAGATAATGATTTTCATTGATTTATAAGATGAAAAGAAAGTAAAGCCCCATGTTATTTGTTTTTTTATTTCTCCACATCCAGCCTTACAGTTATACCTGAAACAGCCCCATGTTATTTACATGAAGGAAGGCCGATTTTTTTTCTTTTTTAAATCACTGCTCAAACTACAAATAGTTGTGTTACACTATGGTATTAAATCTTTCCCCATAATGTTTTTCTTGACTGTTAAGAACAAATCGAAGTTTCCGCAGCAAACTTGTTTCCAAAAAACCGAGTCTTAATTGTGGTTGCTGACTTCTCGTTTCTGCATGGCTTCTTCTTAATGGTATCTCTGTGTTTGTAAGTTTTGTCAGGCTAAATAAGAGACGGAGGCTCTCAAAAGATGTTTATTTGGAACTAGAGCACTGCACTGGGAATATGCGTGCCATGGTAAATGGCTTATTCCGGGAGGCAAAGGGAAAAGTGAAGAGGATTATGTAATTGTTTTGAAATATTTAATAATTGTCCCTGGCTACAAAGATCACAAGGGTGACGTCAGTCCAAGGTCAGACAGGCTATTTGGGCAGATGTCCTTGTAGGAGTATTTTTTTGTATATGGTCGCAGTGGCCTTCATACAAGGTTGCAGGTTTCGGAGTCTAGGGATTGTTTTTATCAGACATACAAGCACAAGAAGCCTCTCTTCAGGGCTTTCCCAGGCCTGATTTGTCGGCGTTTTCTTCACATTAGTGACTCTATTTTGATTCAGACAACTTTCAGTTCCCTTTGTCATGGTGCAGTGATGTATAAAGAAACTCCAGGGCTGGATGTTTTCAGTGCATCGGTGATAGCCATGTGTCCATGAATCAGATAGGATTGGGGCAAAACAGCCTTGATGTTAATAAGCAGCTGCAGTCAGTATCCGGGCAGCATAGCAATCGAAGTCTTCCCAGGGCCCGCCCAGCACTTGTCCAGGCTAAGAACTGAATAGGCTGTGAGCTTCTTGTTCAGGTCATGAGCAATGCTGGCAGGATCACTGCCTGCAAATCCACAGTGATGAATTCAATTTCATCTTCCTCCAAGATCTTAATAGATTTATTTAAGAAATATTTTTAAAGAATATTTTAAAAATATATTAAAGAAATATTTTTCTCAGTTGATGGGTGGCAAGCAGCTAGGGCGTCTTCAGAGGGCTCACTCAAGATGACATATTTGATCTACTTTATTCCACAGTAGTATATGTCATCTTGTTGAAGTGCAAAATATTTGTACAGGTATGCGCCTCCAAAGATGACACGAAAATACTAGATAACAGTGCTAACAGCAGGCTCCTCTTTGGCCAGTTGATCCATTTCCTCTGGGGCACTGGGCAAGGGGCTTGGGTGATGAGCCCCTCCCTGACACTCTCGGCCCAGGGCCAGTTGACACCACCTGCACCTCAGTGCATCCTTGGGCACCTTAGGAAGGTGTGGTGGTGATGCGGGATTTTTTGCTTTTTAGCTCAGCTAAAATCCGGGTTCTTGTCTCATGATCAGGAAATATTAGGCACGCGGACACATGGAAAGGTGAGGAGGGCAGAATTCATTAAAAGAACGCTCTCAGCCAAAAAAAGGGGGTCCTCCCAACAGGTCCCCGCCTCACAGATTGAATACCAGGCCACCACACGTGAGCTGAAGAGGCCAGGCTCCTCCCCCTGCATAGACCCGAATTCCAGGTGGCTCCACCCCATTCCCCCAGTGCATATGGGTCTCCAGCCTGTTACGGGTGTACCCAGGCAAGACCCTGTGCAGGTTTCCTCATCTGCCCAAAAATATCTGCTGTAAACACTTGTGGGGCGGACGGAGGTTCTCCGGGGACCCTTCTTTATCTGCCTCCTGCAACTGCCAGTGGGCTCAAGATACAGGTTTTGGGCTCCTGGCTGTGGCTGTAGCCTCCTTGGCTAGGCTCTGGAGCAGTGCAGATGGCAGCTGAAGTAGCCACTGCCTTCCAGTCTTTTTAAATTTTTTTTGAGACAGTCTTGCTCTGTCACCCAGGCTCTGGGTTCAAGTGATCCTCCCACCTCAGCCTCCAAGTAGCTGGGATTACAAGCATGCACCAAAACACTCTGCTAATTTTTGTATTTTTAGTAGAGATGGGGTTTCACTGTGTGGGCCAGGCTGGTCTCGAACTCCTGGCCTCAAGTGATCCATCCACCTTGACCTCCCAAAGTGCTGGGATTACAGGCATGAGCCACTGTACCCAGCCTAGTCTTCTTTAAAAAAATTTAAGACATAAATGTCATAACATCTAGCTGATTGTTTTTGTTGTGACTTTTTCCACTTGACATTTTATTATGCTCATTATCTCAAATCATTAGCAAATCCCTATCGTTAAGGCTGTCTGCCATACTGTCCTACGGCCACGCCGAAATGTAACTGCTTCTATCACTGGACATGGAGATTCTTTCCACTTTTCACCTCTCTTTACAATAGAGTTGGCAAGGACATTTTTGTATAAAGCAGAGTGTTATGTATGTTTGTTGTGTCTGGAAGAAAGGAGCTTCTTCCTTCTGCCCTCCTGGCCGCAGTTTGTTTCCTTCCTGCACCCTCAGCATCTTGGAGTAGAGAATGGTGAGTGCTATCGTCAGGGAGGCAAAGGCTGGAGCAGAGCTGAGCTGAGGGCTGCGAGGGCGTCAGGGCTCGGCACTGGCTGCTGGTTGGAATCATCTGGGAGTTTGATAAAAATGCCAGGGTCGGGGTCCCTCCCATAGAGGTGCCAATTTTATTGGCCTGGGATGGGAATAAGATCATAGGGTTTTTTTATTTTTAAATAGAGCTCCTCAGATCGTTCTAGAGCACAGCCAGAGTTCTGAAGTAATTAGAAGGATTTCTTTTAGTGCGGAGTGATGGTTGCTTTGAGACCAGATTGGGGTTGGGCCGTGGGGAGTGGGGACAGAGCAGATGCTCCGGCAGCTAGCTCGTGGCTCACGGGAGTTCCCTTTCTTTTGTCTGTCTTGCCTTCCCTTCTTAACACATTACTATTAGGGGTAGGGGAACACTGGTCCATGCAATAAAGTGACTTTTTTATCATAGACAAAAGCTGGAAGTGCCCTCTGAGTGGCGCCTTTCTCTGTCTCTCCAGCCACGCTGCTGTATAGTTCACCACTGGGTACTGCTTTATATTCTGAGGCAGCCAGTGAGTTACTAGTCATTGTATCTAAGGGTCCATGCACTTGGGAAGACATCAAAAGACCAGAGGGTTCTTAGTGAAAACCAGTAGTCCCTCACCCTAGGTCATTCGCCAAAGGCATCACCTCGGTCTATCAGCTTTTCACTCTCTTGTCACTCTCTCCTTTCTGCTGGACTACTTTGCTCAGCTTTCACATTATTTATTGTTAAGGTTGCCATGATTAAATCTTCCATGCTGTGCCTATTGATGGAGGCTAAAAGTGAGAAGATAATGAACAGTGTGTACACTGTTATAATAGACTGCAAGTGCTATTAGCCAGGGGTCAGGTAGTTCACTGGGATTACGTTTTCTTCTTTGTGGGTCCATCTCTTCTTCTTCATCAATCGCTTAAAGGCTTACCATTTTGTTGGCTTCACATTTGGACCACAGCAATTTAGGTTTTTCCTGTAGTTTCTAATTGCCTTTTTTTTTTCTTCTTTTTGCCTTTTCTTATTGCTGGAAAAAGAAACAAACACCTTTCTCATATTCCTGAGGTCTTTCAGCTTCTTCTGCATTCTGCTTCTTGAATGGAATTTGTTTCATTCTTTTCAGAGCCCACTGGTTTCTTGTCATTTGAATCAATGGGATGTTAGGCCTGTTACCCAGCTGTTACCCTTCTGTTTTCTTTTCATTTACTCCTGGGTCAATTGCACTCTTATGTCTTATTCCTTCCCCTCTCTTAATTTGCGCTCTAGCAAACAAACTTCGAGTGAAACCTGAAGAAACTGCCTCCCAGTGGAAGAATGGGAGATACTCTTTGAATCCTTGCATGCCTAAAAAAAATTATTATTTTGTCCTCACATCAGGAGTAGAATTCCAGGTTTATAATAATTTTCCCTGAAAACACAGGGGTTTTGCCTTGCTGTCTACTAAGTGTCCAAGGTCTTGTTGAGAATTCTGGTGTTGGTCTGATTCTCAGCCTTTTGTGGATGCTTATCTTATTCTTTCTGGAAGCATCTAGGATTTTTGGTTTATCCCTGCTATAGAGAAAATTTCATAAAATTATGTCTGAGTATAGAGTTTTTAATTTTTTTACTTTTTTCAAAAAGTGAGGTCCCTTTATTGGAACTTTTCAGCTGAAGACACATGCTACTTTTGAAAGTTTCTAGTATAAATTTTCTTTTATTATTTCTTTGATAATTTCCTGCCCAATAGTCTGTTTACTTTTGTGGAAATCCCCATTAGACAGAATTTGGTTCCTCTTAGTGAGCCTACATTCTTCTTGCCTTCTTTTGTATTTTCTGTTCCTATCTAGAATTGAGCCCACAATCTGGGGAATTTCCTTGATTTTTATCATCCAGCACTTTTAATGTTTCCATTCAGAAATTGTATTTTTAATTTCAAGCACTTCTTTCTTTGTTGATTTCTTTTTTATTGCAGGCTGCTCTTGTTTTATGTATACAGTAGCTGCCTCACACAAACGCACATGCACACCCCATATCCTTCAGAGATAGTTTCTTGATCTGCTTATCTTTGATCTCTGTCTGGTTTTCATGATAGGCAGGCAACCCCATGGAGTCTAGTATTTAAGAGCAAAAGCCTGAGTTGCTGAGTCTGTGTGGGTGTATGTATTCTGCCTGGTCATATGTGCAGGGAATAGGCCTTTCCTCACAGGCAGTTCTGAATCAGCAGGCTGCAGGGCTGTGCTGGCACACGCATGGATCCTGAGAGCAGGCAGCACAGTGCCGCAGTCAGAAGGGCTCTGCTCTGGGGGCAATTGGGACAGCTGTTCTGCTGACTCTCAGCTGCTGCCCTTATACTGAGTCCTCCTTGTCACTCCAGCCGCCGTTCCACTAATGCTGAGGCTCCCTCCTCCACTGCAGCCCCGCCCTGCACATATTCCCAGTATCTTGCATTTTACCTGTGAACATTGTACCTTGCACTTTGCATCTTCAGAAAACCAACAATCCCTTTTCTGATCTCTTTCCCATTGCTAGTCTGTTCATCATGGTTACTGTTATTTTGGGGTGGGCGTGGATCTAAGAAGGAAGGAGGGGAGGTAATCTCGTGCATCTCACATGGAGCCAGAAGCATGAGTGCTTCTCTGAAACCCAGGTACTTCTCAGCCCTTCATGTCGGCAGGGTGTTTGGGGCGCTGCC
Source organism: Sapajus apella (assembly GCF_009761245.1). Lineage (NCBI taxonomy): Eukaryota > Metazoa > Chordata > Mammalia > Primates > Cebidae > Sapajus > Sapajus apella. The sequence goes on from NW_022437333.1 coordinate 39,013, forward strand.
AGCTAGAGGTACTTGAGAACGTCAAAGGGACACTTCGTGGAGCCCCTATGTGTGCCCCCTCCCTCCCAGCCAGCTCATACACCACGACGGCAGCTCCATTTGCAGGAGATCCTGTCAGCCTGCTGGGCTTTTAACCTGCAGGAGAGACCCAGCTTCAGCCTGCTGATGGACATGCTGGAGAAACTTCCCAAGCTGAACCGGAGGCTCTCCCACCCTAGGCACTTCTGGAAGTCAGCTGAGTAAGTGCCTCCCACACGAGCCAGATTCTGCCAGCCAGGCCCTCACAGCTTCACCTGGGATCTTAGAGGGCTCCTTCTGCTCTTTCTACCCAAGACTTTCTTTTGGGGGGTTTTTTGAGACGGAGTCTTGCTCTGTCACCAGGCTGGAGTGTAGTGGCACGATCTTGGCTCACTGCAACCTCTGCCTCCTAGGTTCAAGCAGTTCTCCTACCTCAGCCTCCCGAGGGGCTGGGACTATAGGTGTGCGCCACCACACCTGGCTGTTTTTATATTTTTAGTAGAAACAGGGTTTCACCATATTCCCCAGGCTCATCTCAAACTCCTGATCTCAAGTGATCTGCCTGCCTCGGCCTCCCAAAGTGCTGGGATTACAGGTGTGAACCACCATGCCCAGCCTCTGCCCAGGACTTTAGGAATACACAAAGCAGATTAGCCAGAGTGATACCAGGATTTCATTTACCACATTTATTTTGGAGACTCCCTTTGACAGGTGAGCACCTCCAGTTTGCAGCTATGAGAAACTGCATCACCATTATTAGCACACCAGCACTGATGCCAGGCCAGGCCAGGACTAGAAGTTTCTACGAGGGAGTGGCAAGATGGGGCCAGTTAGAAGTCAGAGTGACATATTGTAAGCATCACTGAAATAAACAGAGCCAATATTGCTTACAGTGTCACCAACTGAAGCACTAGAAGCCAGCCATGTCTTATGGCGACCACAGTCACTTGGGTTTATGTGGTACTTTGATGCTGGAAGCTCTCCCCCTCCTGGTTTAATGCACAGCCCTTTGCACTCCTTGGTGTGGGGGTGATATCCACCAGGTTACAGGCCATTGTCATCTCTCCTGCCTTCTGTCTCATTCCCTTTTTCCTTTGTCCTCTGGCTGCCTCTGTTAGAACACTCAGAGGAGACCTCTGCCCTGCCATGAATGCTCTGTGAGAACCTGGGAAGTCCTTTTATGCTCTGGGCCTCAGTTTTCGTGGCTTAAAAAGTCTCTGGGCTAGGAGTTGGGTCAGGTATAGGGCAGGTAAACTTGCTGTAAGGGGCCAGGTGAATATTTGAGACATTGCAGGCCAAGAAGGCAAATCAGGTCCTCACTGCAGGAGCTGGCTTTGGCAGGGTGCCGAGCACTGTCTGTGTCACAGCATCTCAGCTCTGCTGTTGCAGCACGGGAGCAGCCACAGACAGCGTAAACCAGGGAGCTGGCTGCATGTCAGTAAAACTTAATGCTGGAAATTGGGATTTCACATGTCATGAAATAGTCATCTTTTGGTATTTTTGACCCCAATCATATAGAAAGTGAAACGATTCATCTCACCCAGGAGTCCAGCCTGTAGGTCAAGTATGGCCTGCTACCTATGTTCGTACACTCTGCAAACCAAGAATAGTTTTACCTTTCTGAAAAACTTTTCTTAAAAATGTTTTTATATACACAGAGATGAGGTCTCACTATGTTGCCCAGGCTGGTTTCAAACTTCTGAGCTCAAGTGATTCTCCTGCCTCAGCCTCCCAAGGTGCTAGGATTACAGGTGTGAGCCACTGGCCTGACCAGTTTGAGACTTTAAGGAAAAGGACACTTTCTAAAAGTGAAGTCTCCCACAGAACCCCACTATATAAAACCCATAAAGTGGAGCTGTTTTTGATGGGAGTGACGGGAAGAGCCTGTCTGCCACCCACTGCCAAGGAAGCCCCTGAAGCTCCCGTCCTTGTGCACATGTCTTATCCTGGGAAGGGTCAGGTAGTAAATATTTTGGGCTTGCAGTGACACAGTCTCTGTCACATGTTATTTGTTACTATTTTTTAACCCTTTAAAGTACTCAGAAACTTTCTTAGTGTGTGGCCAGATTTGGTTTGCACATTGTTTTCCAGGGCGAGTCTTTTGAGAGAGTCTCACTCTGTCACTCAGGCTGGAGTACAGTGGCACGATCTTGGCTCACTGCAACGTCTGCCTCCTGGGTTCAAGCGATTCTCCTGCCTCAGCCTCCCAAGTAGCTGGGATTACAGGTGCACGCTACCACCCCTGGCTAATTTTTTTGGGGTTTTTTTTTTTTTTTTTTTTTTTTGGTGGAGATGGGTTTTCACCATGTTGGCCAGGGTGATCTCAAACTCCTCACCTCAACTGATCTGCCTGCCTTGGCCTCCCAGAATGCTGGGATTACAGGTTTGAGCCAAAGTGAGCCTCCAGCTACACTTGAGGAGAGGCCCAGCATGAGTTTTCTCTCCTGCAGGAGAAGTCACTAAAGAAATGCTTGGTGCTTCACTGATTCAGGCCAGGTAGAGGGATGGTCTGGAGGAAATGACAGTGTGGGGTCGGGGAATACCATATTTCATGTAATACTGGGTTTAGTATTTTGTACTTAGGATGGGTTGGAGTCCAGTACAAATGGGGGGTAGTGGATCATAACCACAGAAGTGTACGTCTTAGGCAGCCATTGCTGTGCATCTGCCGCACACCTGGGGAAACACAGGTGGCCAAGGCCATGGCTCCACCAGCGAAGAGTTTCCAGTGTCATAAAGACAGACACGCACTGAAATGAAACCTGCACACATCAGGACTCTTTCTTATCACCTTTATGTTCCTGGCTCCTGGTACAATCCCAGGAACATTATAGCTGGTCACTAAATATTTGACTTGCATGAATGAATGGGCAAAGGGTGATAACATGCTGGGTGCTGTGATAAAGCCCAGACGGGGCCTCTGCATCCATCTGGGGGGCATGAGGAAGAGTCTCTGGAAGAAGCGTCGTCAGGGCTGGGTTTTGAGCCAGAACTATCCCAGCAGAGACCAGGAGCATGGGGCGCTTAGCGGTTCAGGGAGGGTGATGTGAGGTGGTGAGGCCAAGCCCCGATCACACCTCAGGCAACTTGCTTAACAAGCTGGGCCCTGGTTTTCTCCCCAACAAAAGAAAAGGCTCCATTAGATAGACACTGGCATTCAGGGCATCATTCCAGATTCCCTGGAAATCATACATTCCCACCTTCTCATTTCACAGGCAGGAAACTAAGTCACAGATGGGCTGTTCCCTGCCCAGCCCCTTCAAGGAAAGCATGCGAGTTTTCCTTTCCTGAATGAGTCTGTGTCAGGCTTCCTGTTCAGTGCTCACTTTCTACACACTTGGCCCCTAATTCTCACTTTCTCTTTTCTTTCCATTGACCTTGTCACTTTTTTATTTTGGGGGGGTGGCGGATGTGCTGTTCTGTCATCTCCCCCTTTCCCATCATCTGATTCCTCCACCTGTCCACACATGTCCGACTCCATCGCCTGCCGGGGCCGGACTGCGCTCTTCTCACGCCTGGCGGAACGGTCGCTGGGCACTCCCAGCCGCTGGAGGAGCCGCTACTATGGAAAAGGACGTTACGGCCACCCTGACTTTTAGAGCTCCTGTCCGGTTCTGGAGGAATAGTGTGTTCCTTCCCTCGCTGGCTGCCTGTCTCTGGTTGTCCTGACACAAACCCCGCTTCCTTTCTGTCGCTGCTTCCCAGCTTCTCCCATCTTTGTGTCGTTTATTCTCGAAAACCAAAGTGAGGTTTCTGCAGCTGAAATGGCCACCAGCAAGGGTTATGCAGGCTGGCATTTTTCACTGGGTGAGAGAAGAGCCACAGCATGTGGCTGGGGCCTCTGTCCACACCACGAGTAGATGGATGGCTTGTCCCTGGGTCAGAGAGAACTTGGGTCATTGATCTGAATCCCCAGGGTCTCAGTCACCCTGGCCAGAGCTCAAGAGAAGAGAATCCAGTGAAGCAGAATTACTCCTGGAAGTAGATTTTGCTCATCAAGGGCTAAGGAGCCATGGGCCTGGGCCAGCCTCTTTATAAACGTGCTGCGATTGTGCCCTGCAGGAGCTTAGAGAGGGTTCTTTGTGCCCATGATCCCTTCTGAGGTTACAGTGCAGCCACGCCTGGGGAATAGAATCCGGGATGACCCTTCTCTCTAGAAGGGAAATGGAGTCCCACGTCCAGCTGCTCTGGCCAGGCCTGTAGCTCCCAACAGGCTCCGCATGAGGCTGTGGTTCTGACACTGTTCTTTGCTTTCTTCTCTTTCCCTCCATAGGTTGTAGGCCTGGCTGCCTTGCATGCACCAGGGGCTTTCTTCCTCCTAATCAACAACTCGGCATCGTGACCTCTGCTAAAATGCACAATGAGATGCGGGCACTAACCCAGGGGATGCCACCTCTGCTTCTCCAGTTGTCTCTCTCGAGCCTACTTCTTTTGCTTTGTTTTTAAAACTGGCCCTCTGCCCCCTCCACGTGGCCTGCATATGCTTGAGTAACTTCTCAGAGGATCCCACTAACTGAGCTCCCTCCCAGGCGGTCTGGGCAGCTTCTAACTACCTTCCCGGACGTGACTTTGATTGCTCCCGTGTTCTTCTGAGGGCTGGTTTTGTTTTTGTTTGGGTGGCCCTGTCTTACTGCTAACACCTTAGTGAGATGCTTCCACGCCCTTGAGCATACCAGCCTCTGAGCACTGAGTGTGTGCCTAGTGTGGGGCGGGTGGAGGTGGGGAGGATGTTGGCTTAGCTTTTAACCCATGGGGATTTTGTCCAATAAGGAATGGAGTGATTTCAGAGCTGCTCTGGTGGAACCCTCTGCTGGGCTCCCACCTCTCAGTGCCACCTGTAGAGTTGCATCAGAAGACGCAGAAAGTTCTGTGGCCATGAAAGACACCAGCTCGGAAGGGTTGTGTCTTCAGTGGCACCCTCAGAAAACCTGTCTTAAAGAGGTATCTGGCTCCAGAAATGTTTCGTACGAAAACAAAGTCACCCGTCCCCACCCTGCCACCCTGGCAAAGTTATTCCCTTTACACCTGCCCAGTGTGCCATAGTCCAGTCTCCAGGTCAGCATTTAAGAGCGTGGCTGACATCCCCTGCGGCAGTCACTGCGCTGTTTACTAAACGCAAGTTCCTGTCCTCCCTCCCCAGCAAAACGTGCTGAACCAGATCTCTGGAATTGGGCTCCAGGAATCTGCATTTCAGCCTGCTTCCCAGGTGGCCCTGATGCACCCTACTATTCGAGTTGATTTCTAAACGGAACACTAGTATCCTGGGGTCGTGTTTCTCTTCTCTCTCAGTTCTCCTTGGAGCAAGAGCTTTCCTGGGCTGCAAATGAGAAAATGATTGCGAGGAGCCCACAGCAGCACTGAGCATGCTGGGAACTCAGGACTCGGAGTTGAAAGAGCCACCGTTGTTCCAGGTAGAACTACCTGGACTGTGGCTAGGGCCTTGGATGCTGTGTGACCAGGGCAGCTCTGCCAGCGCTATTGGCCAACAATCATTTTCATTTCTTGTTGGAAACCAGATCCTCTGCTCAGCTCACTTCCTAGCTATTGTTACCCTAATTCTGCTGAAGACCCATGGGGCTATAATTCTTGTTTTTGTTCCTCTTCACAGCATTAACAGCAGCAAAGTTGTACCCCGGGTTGAAAGGTTTGGCTTGGGCATCCTGGAGTCCAGTAATTCAAAGATGTAGCCAGCCATGTGGTTTTTCTGCTGCCGATCTCTTTCTTTTTAAAATGCGTTTCTGAAACATCCAAACAACCACCACTACAAAAAATAGACTGCCTGCCCAGCGCTGCAAACCAGGAGCACGTATCCTAGATTGAGACTGTTCGCAATAAACCCCATTCGGGAGATGGAGCTGCACCTGCTATTTCTTTACATGATACCACCAACAACCAAACCTGTCCTGACAGACAGCAAATGTTTACACCTATATGTCTGCTGAGTGAACCTGATGTATTACAATAGATTAATAATAGAAACAGTCCACGCATAGATGCGCTGGCACCGACGGCCAGGATGGCGGAAATGACCGTGTCCTCTGGAGGACCTCGTAGGCGGTGAGGGACCCGTGCTGGGCCAGAGGGGAAGACACACATGGCGATTGCAGCTGTTCTTGGGGTGGGGCAGGGAGCCCACAAGGTCTGACCTGGACTCGGCTTTTTGACCCAAGAGCCCATTGAGGGAATCGGGGACTCTCTCTAGGCCTCTCCCCTTGTCCTTTCAAAGGGATGCTGCCCCTTCCTTGTCTTGCAGAGGAAACCCTGGCTGGGAACTGAGCTAGATTATGGAGTCTGGAGCTCCTGGAGAGCTTGAGTTCACCTTCTCATCCCTGTAATCCAGGCTTCTCCTGTTGGAAAAATAGAAACAGAATCCAGAAAATGTCTGGACTCACCCGGTGGTTCCCAGCCAGGGTTTCTGCTGCAAGGTGAGGAAACACCCATAGCTTGTACAGATGTGAGTCTTTGATGAAGCCCCCAGCAGGCACCAAGGTGATGGGACTCAGGACCTTGGCTTTTCGATACATCCCAGTCCCTGACTGACATCTGACCGCGAGGGCTGGATGGGTGAGAACGAGGAAGACAGGAGAAGGAGTAGATGGCAAAGGTACCTGAGCCCTCTTCCCAGCCACAGGGTGACCCTGGCACTGTAAAACCCTTTGTCAGTTATGCTAGAAGGTTCTAGGATTTCCCACCTCTTCCATGTCAGTCCTGTTGAAACCCCTTAGCCCATTACCAACTACCCTGTCCACGCTCTGAGCTCAAATGGGCGGTGTGTGGCCCATGACCCCTTTCATGTAGACCCAGCTAGCTGGCCCCCATCTGCAGAGCCTTCTCTGGCACCACTAGGCCTTCTACTTGTGTCCGTTTGAAGCAGGAGGGGCTGGATTTGGAAAAGTCTTTGACGTGAGAGCACCACACTTGTCTTCATTAGCAACTCTCACCTGCAGAGAAAAGTTCCAGATGGCAAGGGAGCCCTTAAGTGAAGGTTAGGCTGCATTAGGCTCCAAAACCAGAAAGGAAAAGGGTTGGGAGTGAAGATGAGATTAGATTCAGGCCCAGGACCTGTGACCATGCTCTGAGCTCAGACTTGGGAAGGGAGGGAGGTGGCTCCCGCCCCTTGCAGTTAGACCCGCCTACCAGAGCCCCAGTCTCCAGCCCCTTCCCTAGCACCAGAGCCTGGTGCTGCTGCTCTGCCAGGAAGATGAGCTGCTCTGCCAGGAAGCTGTGGAGTTGCCTCCTCTCCAGGCCGGGCACCCCTTGGTCAGCCCCTCCTTGGCACAGCTATATGGCAGTGCCAGCGTGCCTGTCCATCAGTGTCTTCACTCTTCCCAGCACTTGAGGGGTGGCCATGAACCACATGGACTCGGCTCCGTGCGGGCTTCTGTGCTGTGGTGGGACTGCTCATTTTGCCCTGTCATCCTTTGGGCCACCACATGCCTGCCCCTTCCCAGGGATCACCTGTGTCTCCAGCCTTCCACCTTTCTATTGCAACCGTGCCCTTTGTCCAGGTGAGAGCAGGCCTGATGGATGTCCTGGTGAGCCCCACAGTTGGACATCAGCTCAGCCAGTCAGACTCGGTTCCTCCCCAACCCCTGACACCAGGCCGCAGTGGGATGTGCAGGCCCCCAGAAAGTCAGTCAGGGTTTTGCTTTTTCTCATGAGCATCACAGTTAAAGAAGCACTCATTGAGCAACTACAGTGCACTTGGCCCTGTGCAAGTGCTGGGCACCTAGAGATAGGAGCAGTCATGGTCCCTGCTCTTAAGGAACTGATGACCTGGTGGGGCCCTGTTATATTCCAGGAACCCAGAAGCCACTGGGCCCCACAGGTGGAACTGGAGGACTGGGGGCAGCCTTCTGGCTCTCAGCCTGCCACCTCTGTACTGCCTGTCTTTTAAGAACCCCACCCCACCCCGTGATGGTCCCCCTGCTTCCCTTGTATTTCAGTGACTGTGAACTGAGGTTAGGAAGGCACACCTGCCCTTCTGTGTGTTCTCTCCGTCTGCCTTGGAAACACGAAGGATGACAGATACTGTGAATTCAGCCATCACAGCCAACTGTGAAGGGGATGGAGAAGGCTGGGAGGGCTTGGGGAGAGCTCTTAGGGGCTGCGGAAGTCCCCACTGGGGTCTCAGAGTGGAGCCCAAGCTTTGGCCCTCCAAGGCACCCCCAGTTTCCAGCCTCGCCTCTGAAGCCCTGCTGCCTTGAACCACCAGAGCCGCAGCCCCCTGGGTTTCTGCCTAACTCGAAGTCTCGAATCCTAGCTAGCTTGGGGTTAGTTGTGAGCAGTGTGTAGCAAAGCTGATCTCTCCATGTCGCCAAGTCAAAACACCCTCTGTCTCCTTACAGCATTTCCTCTTGAGGTCACAGAGGGGAATGGCAAGCCCTGGCAGCCAGTGCTATTCTGTGTGGCTTTGGCATGGGGGGAGGGCGGGCATGTAAATGTGAAGCCAGTTGGAGTTTGTGCTGTGCAGCAGTGTTAGCCAGGATCTCATCAGCGTGTGCAAACCTAGCGTCTTCTGTGGCCACAAACCACACACTTGCTTTCTTTGAATGCGATGTAAAATTTGTACAGTAAAGTTTTTATATTTTCTATCAACTGTATTTGTCTTCCAGACATGTTATTAATTTAAATTAAAATGGTTAGTATTTTTTTCCCATTTATTTATTTTATTGCATTTTAGGTTTTGGGGTACATGTGAAGAACATGCAAGATTGTTACATAGGTACACACGTGGCAGTGTGATTTGCTGCCTTCCTCCCCATCACCTACATCTGGCATCTCTCCCCTTGCTATCTCTCCCCAGCTCCCCACCCCCCCACCGTCCCTCCCCTATTTCCCCCCAACTAACCCCAGTGTTTAGTGCTCCCCTTCCTGTGTCCATGTGTCCTCATTGTTCAACACCCACCTATGAGTGAGAACATGCGGTGTTTGATCTTCTGCTCTTCTGTCAGTTTGCTGAGAATGATGGTTTCCAGGTTCATCCATGTCCCTACAAAGGACACAAACTCATCGTTTTTGATGGCTGCATAATATTCCATGGTGTATATGTGCCACGTTTTCCCTGTCCAGTCTATCATCGATGGGCACTTAGGTTGGTTCCAGGTCTTTGCTATTGTAAACAGTGCTGCAATGAACATTCGTGTGCACGTGTCCTTATAGTAGAACGATTTATAATCCTTTGGATATATACCCAGTAATGAGGTTGCTGGGTCAAATGGAATTTCTATTTCTAGGTCCTTGAGGAATCGCCACACTGTCTTCCACAATGGTTGAACTAATTTACACTCCCACCAATAGTGTAAAAGTGTTCCTATTTCTCCACATCCTCTCCAGCATCTGTTGTCTCCAGATTTTTTAATGATAGCCATTCTAACTGGTGTGAGATGGTATCTCAATGTTGTTTTGATTTGCATTTATCTGATGACCAGTGATGATGAGCATTTTTTCATATGTTTGTTGGCCTCATGTATGTCTTCTTTTGTAAAGTATCTGTTCATATCCTTTGCCCACTTTTGAATGGGCTTGTTAGTTTTTTTTCTTGTAAATCTGTTTTAGTTCTTTCTAAATTCTGGATATCAGCCCTTTGTCAGACGGGTAAACTGCAAAAATTTTTTCCCATTCTGTTGGTTGCCGGTTCACTCTAATGACTGTTTCTTTTGCTGTGCAGAAGCTGTGGAGTTTGATTAGGTCCCATTTGTCTATTTTAGCTTTTGTTGTCAATGCTTTTGGTGTTTTGGTCATGAAGTCCTTGCCTACACCTATGTCCTGAATGGTTTTGCCTAGATTTTCTTCTAGGGTTTTTATGATGTTAGGTCTTATGTTTAAGTCTTTAATCCCTCTGGAGTTAATTTTAGTGTAAGGTGTCAGGAAGGGGTCCAGTTTCTGCTTTCTGCACATGGCTAGCCAGTTTTCCCAACACCATTTATTAAACAGGGAATCCTTTCCCCATTGCTTGTTTTTGTCTGGTTTATCAAAGATCAGATGGTTGTAGATATGTTGCGTTGCCTCCGAGACCTCTGTTCTGTTCCATTGGTCTATATCTCTGTTTTGGTACCAGTACCATGCTGTTTTGATTACTGTAGCCTTGTAGTATAGTTTGAAGTCCGGTAGTGTGATGCCTCCCGCTTTGTTCTTTTTGCTTAGAATTGACTTGGTTATGTGGGCTCTCTTTTGGTTCCATATGAAGTTTAAGGTGGTTTTTTCCAGTTCTGCGAAGAAGGTCATTGGTAGCTTGATGGGGATAGCATTGAATCTGTTAAATTACTTCGGGCAGTATGGCCATTTTCACAATATTGATTCTTCCTAACCATGAACATGGAATGTTTCTCCATCTGTTTGTGTCCTCTCTTATTTCGTTGAGTGGTGGCTTGTAGTTCTCCTTGAAGAGGTCCTTTACGTTCCTTGTTAGTTGTATTCCTAGGTATTTTATTCTCTTTGTGGCAATTGTGAATGGAAGTTTGTTCTTGATTTGGCTCTCTTTAAGTCTGTTATTGGTGTATAGGAATGCATGTGATTTTTGCACATTGATTTTGTATCCTGAGACTTTGCTGAACTTGCTTATCAGTTTCAGGAAATTTGGGGCTGAGACGATGGGGTCTTCTAGATATACAATCATGTCATCTGCAAATAGAGACAACTTGACTTCCTCCTTTCCTATTTGAATACCCTTTATTTCTTTTTCTTGCCTGATTGCTCTGGCTAGAACTTCTAGTACTATATTGAATAGGAGTGGTGAGAGAGGGCATCCTTGTCTAGTGCCACATTTCAAGGGGAATGCTTCCAGTTTTTGCCCATTCAGTATGATATTGGCTGTTGGTTTGTCATAAATAGCTTTTATTATTTTGAGATACGTTCCGTCAATACCTAGCCTATTTAGGGTTTTTTTTAGCATAAAGCACTGTTGAATTTTGTCAAAGGCCTTCTCTGCATCAATTGAGATAATCATGTGTTTTTTGTCTTTGGTTCTCTTTATGTGGTGAATTACGTTTATAGACTTGCGTATGTTGAACCAGCCTTGCATCCCCGGGATGAAGCCTACTTGATCATGGTGGATAAGCTTTTTGATGTGCTGTTGCAATCGGCTTGTCAGTATTTTATTGAAGATTTTTGCATCTATGTTCATCATGGATATTGGCCTGAAATTTTCTTTTCTTGTTGAGTCTCTGCCGGGTTTTGGAATCAGGATGATGTTGGTCTCATAAAATGATTTGGGAAGAATTCCCTCTTTTTGTATTGTTTGGAATAGTTTCAGAAGAAATGGTACCAGCTCCTCTTTGTATGTCTGGTAGAATTCGGCTGTGAACCCGTCTGGACCTGGGCTTTTTTTGGGTGGTAAGCTCTTAATTGCTGCCTCAACTTCAGACCTTGTTATGGGTCTGTTCAGGGTTTCGGCTTCTTCCTGGTTTAGGCTTGGGAGGAGGCAAGTGTCCAGGAATTTATCCATTTCTTCCAGGTTTATTAGTTTGTGTGCATAGAGTTGTTTGTAATAATCTCTGATGATGGTTTGAATTTCTGTGGAATCTGTGGTGATATCCCCTTTATCGTTTTTTATTGCATCTATTTGGTTATTCTCTCTTTTCTTTTTTATTAATCTGGCTAGTGGTCTGTCTATTTTGTTGATCTTTTCAAAAAACCAGCTCCTGGATTTATTGATTTTTTGAAGGGTTTTTTGTGTCTCTATCTCCTTCAGTTCTGCTCTGATCTTAGCTATTTCTTGTCTTCTGCTAGACTTTGAGTTTTTTTGATCTTGCTCCTCTAGCTCTTTCAGTTTTGACGATAGGGTGTCAATTTTTGATCTCTCCTTGCTTCTCATGTGGGCACTTATTGCTATATATTTTCCTCTAGAGACTGCTTTAAATGTGTCCCAGAGATTCTGGTATGTTGTGCCTTCATTCTCGTTGGTTTCGAAGAACATCTTTATTTCTGTCTTCATTTCATTGTTTATCCAGTCAACATTCAAGAGCAAGTTGTTCAGTTTCCATGAAGCCGTGCGGTTCTGGGTTAGTTTCTGAATTCTGAGTTCTAACTTGATTGCACTGTGGTCTGAGAGACTGTTTGTTACGATTTCCGTTCTTTTGCATTTGCTGAGGAGTGATTTACTCCCAATTATGTGGTCAATTTTAGAGTAGGAGTGATGTGGTGCTGAGAATAATGTATATTCTGTGGATTTGGGGTGGAGAGTTCTGTAAATGTCTATTAGGTTTGTTTGGTCCAGGTCTGAGTTCAAGTCCTGGATATCCTTGTTAATTTTCTGTCTGGTTGATCTGTCTAATATTGACAATGGGGTGTTAAAGTCTCCCACTATAATTGTGTGGGAGTCTAACTCTCTTTGTAAGTCATTAAGAAGTTGCCTTATGTATCTGGGTGCTCCTGTATTGGGTGCGTATATATTTAGGATCGTTAGGTCTTCTTGTTGCATTGATCCTTTTGCCATTATGTAATGTCCTTCTTTGTCTCTTTTGATCTTTGTTGCTTTAAAGTCTAATTTATCGGAGATGAGAATGGCAACTCCTGCTTTTTTTTGCTCTCCATTTGCTTGGTAAATCTTCCTCCATCCCTTTATTTTGAGCCTTTGTGTATCCTTGCATGTGAGATGGGTTTCCTGGATACAGCACACTGATGGGTTTTGGCTTTTTATCCAATTTGCCAGTCTGTGTCTTTTGATTGGGGCATTTAGTCCATTTACATTTAGGGTTAATATTGTTATGTGTGAATTTGATCCTGCCATTTTGGTGCTAGCTGGCTGTTTTGCCCGTTAGTTGACGCAGATTCTTCATTGTGTTTATTTTCTTTACCATTTGGCATGTTTTTGGGGTGGCTGGTACTAGTTGTTCCTTTATATGTGTAGAGCCTCTTTCAGGAGCTCTTGTAAAGCTGGCCTGGTGGTGACAAAATCTCTGAGTACTTGCATGTTCACAAAGGATTTTATTTTTCCTTCACTTATGAAGCTTAGTTTGGCTGGATAGGAGATTCTGGGTTGAAAGTTCTTTTCTAGGCCAGGTGCGGTGGCTCACGCCTGTAATCCCAGCACTTTGGGAAGCCGAGGCGGGTGGATCACGAGGTCAACAGATCGAGACCATCCTGGTCAACACGGTGAAACCCCGTCTCTACTAAAAATACAAAAAATTAGCTGGGCATGGTGGCGCGTGCCTGTAATCCCAGCTGCTCAGGAGGCTGAGGCAGGAGAATTGCCTGAACCCAGGAGGCGGAGGTTGCGGTGAGCCGAGATCGCGCCATTGCACTCCAGCCTGGGTAACAAGAGCGAAACTCCATCCCAAAAAAAAAAAAAAGTTCTTTTCTTTAAGGATGTTGAATATTGGCCCCTACTCTCTTCTGGCTTGTAGGGTTTCTGCTGAGAGATCTGCTATGAGTCTGATGGGCTTCCCTTTGTGGGTAACCCGACCTTACTGTCTGGCTGCCCTTAGTATTTTCTCCTTCATTTCAACCCTGGTGAATCTGACGATTATGTGCCTTGGGGTTGCTCTTCTTGACGAATATCTTTGTGGTGTTCTCTGTATTTCCTGGACTTGAATATTGGCCTGCCTTGCTAGGTTGGGGAAGTTTTCCTGGATAATATCCTGAAGAGTATTTTCCAGCTTGGATTCATTCTCTTCATCGCATTCAGGTACACCTATCAAATGTAGATTAGGTCTTTTCACATAGTCCCACATTTCTTGGAGACTTTTTCATTCCTTTTTACCCTTTTTTCTCCAGTCTTGCCTTCCCATTTTATTTCATTGAGTTGATCTTCGACCTCTGATATCCTTTCTTCTGCTTGGTCAATTTGGCTGTTGATCCTTGTGCATGCTTCACAAATCTCTCATGTTGTGTTTTTCAGCTCCATCAATTCACTTATATTCCTTTCTATTTTGTTCATTCTCGTTAGCATTTTGTCAAATCTTTTTTCAAGGTACTTAGTTTCTTTGCATTGGGTTAGAACATGTTCTTTTAGAGCACAGGAATTTCTCACTACCCACCTTCTGAAGTCTGATTCTGTCATTTCATCACACTCGTTCTCCATCCAACCTTGTTCCCTTGCTGGTGAGGAGTTGTGATCCCTTTTAGGAGAAGAGGTGTTCTGGTGTCGGGTGTATTCATCCTTTTTGCGCTGGTTTCTTCCCATCTTTATGGATTTATCCACCTGTCGTCTTTGTAGTTGCTGGCTTTCAGATTGGGTCTCTGAGTGGATGTTCTGTTTGTTGTTGATGAGGTTATTTCTGTTTCTTGGTTTTCCTTCTGACAGTCTGGCCCCTCTGCTGTAGGTCTGCTGATGTCCACTCCAGGCCCTGCTTGCCTGGGAATCACCTGCAGCAGCTGCTGAACAGTAAGGGTTGTTACCAGTTTTCTTCTTCTGCTATCTTTGTCCCAGAAGGATACCCGCCAAGTGTCAATCTGATCTCTCCTTTATGAGGTGTCTCTTTGGATATATAGGGGTCAGGGAGCTGCTTGAGGAGACGGTCTCTTCTTTATAGGAGCTCAAATGGTGAGCTGTGAGCTCTGTTGTTGTTCATTCAGAGCTGCTGGGCAGGTACATTTAGGTCTGCTGCAGCAGAACTCATAAACTGCTTTTTGTTCCCAGGTGCTCTGTCCCAGGCATTTAGGGCTTTATTTATGAGTTTCTGTTATGCTGCTGCCTTCTTTTTTTTTCCTTCAGAGCTGCCCTGCCCAGCAAGGAGGCAGCCTAGTCACTGTCTGCCTGTAGAGGCTTTGCTGAGCTGCTGTGGACTCCGCCCAGCTGCCAAGTGAACTTCCCTGCAGTCCTGTTTATATGGGTGTAGTTAGAACTGCCTCAGCAATGGTGGCCCACCTCTGTTGATGCAGAGTCTCTCTGAAGTGGTGGGTTGCCTTGGCAACTGGCGGGCTGCCTCAGCAATGGCAGGTTGCCTTGGGAACAGCGGGCTGCGTCAGCATTGGCTGACTACCTCCATAGTGGTGGGCTGCCTCAGTAATGGCGGACGCTCCTCCCCAGAGCTGGACTGTCCCGGGTTCAGCTGCGCTTGCTGTGAAACTCTCAATCCAGAGAGTTTCTGATTGCTGTTCTTTTGTGGGGGTGGGACCAGCCGAGCCTGATAGCTGGCTCCCTGCCTCAGAGCCTTTTTTTTTTTTTTTAAGTTGGTGCTCCAGTCACCTGTTGAAGAGGTGCCGGGTCTGAGCGTTTTCCCCTGCGGCAAGTCACTGCGCTGGCTTAAACAGCGGCACTGAGATTCGTGGCATTTTTTTTGCCCTGGAATCTACTGTCCTGGTTCCCTGCTGAGTCCCCTTTTTAAACAGACGAATGGGCGACTTCCCATGGCTCCAATCACCAGCCAAAGGGGCACCCGGACCAGTGTATTTTGTACAGAGAACCACCGCTCCGGGGCGCCGGCAAAGCAGCCACGCGGGGCAAAGCAGCGGTGCCGGCCAGCACAGCCGAGCTGGCCCAAACAGCCACGCTGGTGACCTGTGGAGCTCCTCTGC
Organism: Sapajus apella; assembly: GCF_009761245.1. Lineage (NCBI taxonomy): Eukaryota > Metazoa > Chordata > Mammalia > Primates > Cebidae > Sapajus > Sapajus apella. Next base: position 54,490 of record NW_022437333.1, read on the forward strand.
CTGGGAATTGCCTAGTCTGTGGGCAATAAAAATGCAGCGTCCACTCCTCCTCTGCGCTTTCACTGGGAGCTGCATTCCTGAGCTGTTCCTAAACGGCCATCTTGGATCGATCAAATGGTTAGTATTAGCAAACGTGCTGTATTGGGTTTTTTTGCCACTGGCAAGAACATGCCTTCTGTGCTAAGCTAGGCCCGGGCATCTGGAGTGTTTGATATAAATATCACAAACTGTGTGGTATAAATAAAGTTATACCAAGGTGTCCCGGGGCTTGTGTTTGCTTTGGTCAGTTCCAGATGAGTACAGGGGACTGTGTGGATGGGTGGCATGGGAATGGATCTGGGGTGTCTGAACCCCTGGTCTAGGGATTAAGGAGCTCCTTCCAAAGGAAGAAGTTATGCCAGGACCTCAGCAGCAGGTGTGTCTAAACAGATGGAAGAATGGAGAAGGCACAGCGTCAAAGGCCCACGATGCACAGAGGAAGATCATCCAGCTCCCAGCAGCAACAAAGCCATGAGCAGA
>NW_022437333.1:55018-94710 GCF_009761245.1 Sapajus apella
GAACTCTTATCTGTGCCTGCGTCTCCTTGGGCTCTGGGAGATTTTTTCTTTTGGCAGTATTTTATGGAGATACTGTCTAGTCAGAGTAAAATGTACAGATCCTGGTTTTCTGTTTGAATTTTGTTTTGTTTCGAGACAGGGTCTTGCTCTGTCATCCAAGCTAGAGTGCAGTGGCACAATCGTAGCTCACTGTGACTCAACCTCCCAGGCTCAAGTAACCCTCCTGCCTCAGCCTCCCTGGAGCTGGGACCACAGGCCTGCACCACCATGCCCCACTAACTTTTTTTTTTTTTTTTTTTTTTTTAGTAGAGACGAGGTCTCGCTATGCTGCCCAGGCTGCTCTCGAACTTCTAGGCTGAGACAATCCTCCTGCCTCAGCCTCCCAAAGTGCTGAATGACAAGTGCCAGCCACTGCACCCAGCCTCAGACTATTTTTAAGGAATATAAACACCTGTGTGTCCACCACCCAGAAGCAGATACAGAACATTTCCAGCCTCTCAAGAGTCCTTCATGCTCATCCCAGTCACTGACTCCCAAAGGTAACGCCATTCTAGCCTGTTTAACTCGACCTGAATGGAATTCTCACAGCATGTGTCTGTTTGGATCTGGCTGCTTCTGCTCAGTTGGGAGACCCATTGATGTTTCCTGTGGCCTCGATCCTTTTTATTGCTGCGGTGACTCTTATATGAAAACCACAGTTCATTTCTCTCCTCTGCTGCTGGTGAAGATTTGCACTGTTCCCAGCCTGGGGCTGCGATGAATAAAGTTGTTAAAAAACAGAAAAATACATTTTTCTTTCCCTTGGGTAATTTTGTAGAAGTGGAAAAGACAGAACATAGGAGAAATCGGTATTTGACTGTGTGACAGCTCACCAAGCAGTTTTTTTTTTCTATTTTTAAATTTTTTTGAGACAGGGTCTTGCTCTGTTGCCCAGGCTGGAATGCAGTCGCGTGATGACAGTTCACTGCCGCCTTGGCCTCCTAGGGTCAAGTGAGCCTCCCACCTCAGCCTCCCACGTAACTGGAACCACAGGTGTGTACCACCACACCTGGCTAATTTGCTTTTTAAATTATATGTAGAGACAAGGTCTTCCTGTCTTGCCCAGGCTGGTCTCAAGCTCCTAGCCTGAAGTGATCCTTCTGCATCAGCCTCTTGAAGTGTCAGGATTACAGGCGTGAGCCACCACACCCCACCAGCTTTTCTAAGCTGCATTGTTTTCCGCTCCAGTCTGCTGTGAATGAGAGTCCCAGTTGTTTCATATCCCAACTAACTGGCGACAGCCTACAAATGACGCGCCATGACGAAATTGTTCCCGCTGTCCGTGGTGTCATAGAGGATTGCGAAGAATGTCCCTCCTTTCTCTCCTTTCTGCTCCACCTGAACTGTCTGCTCCTTAAATTGGTCAAATTCTACTTGATCCAGGAACATAATGGGGATGGGGCTTGCAGACGGCTCACATGCCTCAGCCTGTGGGAGCATCTCAGAGGAATTCGCCTGCAGGTTCTGGTGCATCTAGGCAGAGCACAAGAAGGAAGAGAGGTGCAGACGCACGTGTGGCCCTGCGCCTTCCCTCCCCTCAAGCCTGCACAGGCCTTTACCTGCCCATCCCAGCTCGTGTTTTCGGCCTTCTGGCCAGCACTTCGCTGGGACCTGGTCGACTTCAGGGAAGTTTATTTCATGGCTCCCTCCCCACACTGCAGCCTATCCTGTTATTATCTGTTTCAACCAATCATTTCCCCTAACGGGGTGCTCAAGCCAGTTAAAGGCAGTTCATGCCATATGTTCCTTCCCATCGCATGTCACCTGAAATGTTCTAGTGTGTCCAAGACTTATCTCCCTATCCTAAGACACGGAAAATAAGGATAGAGAAGAGAAGAAAGAGAAATTCACTGAGAGAGGGAGGATCAGAAGCTCCTGGGCACCCCCCACTCTAGAATAAAAATCTTCATTAAGGTGTTTTTCTTACAAAATATTCCCCTCTAAGTTATTATGTTTTTATATGAAGAATAGAAATTTAAAGAGGAGTTTGAAGAGTCTGAGAATCTTCATATAACTCAGGCTGCCACAACACATTAGCTGTGTGACCCGGGGCATGTCCCTCAGACTCTGAGCCTCAGCTTCTCCGAATGTAAAATGGGTTGAAGCCTCCCTTCCCCTCCAGCACCCTATGCACAGGCAATACCCAGCCCCATTATTTTCTGGATTCTGTGACCAAGCGTGGTCAGGCTACACAGCCACACACTTCCGGGCAGAGTCATCTGGGAACTCACTGTTGTGTCAGTGTGGTTGGATATCGTAAACCTCTATGAACCAAATATGCTTTGGGCTCAGGGGTGAAGCACAGGAGAGGGAGGAGGGAAAAGTCACTGGGGCTGGGAGTGCTCACTTCCCTGTGAGTGTCAACCCAGTCCTCCCCCAGTACCCTACCTTTTCCTCTCTGGACCTACTTCCTCTTGTTGCCTGCTCCTCCCCATTGAATAACAGCCAAGTTGCTTTAGTTTCTATTTCTTTGTTAAGTCTTTCCCTCTGCAGAGAACTGCCTGGCGGGTGTGAAAGACAGCAGTGCCACAGAGGCGGTGGAGAGATGGCCTACAGCGGTGCCCCGACTACCTACCTGAACCCAGTGAGTTCCGGGGCCGTGGGCATGGGGCTGCCTCAGCCAGGGCTACACAGCTCTGGGGCTCTGAGGAAGCAACTCCTGGGTGACGGGGATGGGGTGGGAGCTTCCCAAGAGAACACAAGCAGGGCCAAAATGTCAACAGGGTCATCCAGGCACACCTGCACCATGCTGAGCTCGCTCATGCCTGGAGGGATGCTCATCCCCACGAGGCATGGGTTTGACAATGTGGATGGAGCCGTGCTGTCCTGTCCCGTGTGCTCAGGGGAAGAGGTGTAGAGCGAAACGGTGTGTATGAAGAAGTAAGCATGCTCCCAGGGCAGTGAGAACCCACACGGTAGTTAAGGGTGCTAACTTTGGAGATGACCTCCCTGGGTCTGGCTGTTTGCTAGCTGGTGGTCTCTGGACCTCAGTTTCCCCATCTGTAAAGTGGGAATAATACTTGAGGCCCTCCCATTCCCAGGGGTGGGAGTTGGATTGCGGAGGTGGTGTATCTAGTGTGTGTGAACAGTGGCTGGCACCCTGCAGGTGCTTTGAGAGTGTTTCACATTGTTGGGAGTTGGGGGGCAGCAGGGAAGGCCTCCTGAGGAGGGGTTTGTGCTCTGAAGGGTCAGTCAGAGTTAACAAGGCATGGACATGTTCAGGGCATCTGCGCAGGGGCAGCCTCAGAGGTGAGGGGGACAGGGACTGTCCCTGCACTGTGGGGTCACAGGGCAGCAGGGGCCTTGCGGAAACCCTGTGAGGTTTATGAGTCCCCTTCATACATGGAAAATCTGAGGTTCAGGGAAGCAGAGGCCAGTTGCCAAATGCCCCCAGATGGGAGTGGCAACCCCAGGAGCCTTCAGGGGTCACTGTGTCCTGGGCCAGGTCCTGTCACAGGATCTCACCCCGCCTGGGCAAAGAGCTTCCTGAGGAACTGGAGAGGGGAGGGTGGACAGAGGCAGGATGCTGAGGGCAGCGAAGCTGCCAGGACCACCTCAGCAGAGGCCAGAGTAGGGCCTGGGTGCCCTCTGGTGACATTGAGTCCGGAATGAGGCTGCCTGTGTTCTGGTCTGCAGAGCTCGGCTCTGCTGTCTAGACTCCAGAGAGGGAGAGGAGGGAAAGGTGGCCTGTTTCCTCCTGGCTGTCACCAACGACCTCTCAGCCACCCTGTGGAGGCCCCCAAGGTAGGACCTGCACGGAGGGGTCGGGGGAAGCTGGAATGGGCCCACCGGTGGGGGCTTAGGGTCGGCATGTGCCGCCTTGGGCATGTCACCCTGTCTCTGGTTCTCTGTCAGAGAGGCGATCCCAGAGCTTTTTCCAGTTTCTGACATACTGTGCTGGTGACTGGTTTTTATTTTCTAATCTTTGGATTTGGAAGATAAATCCTCCTATGGGCATCAGAGTTTCAGAGAGTTAAAGCGGGGCCTGGAGTCCAGACAAGAAAGACAGTCAGTGTACCCCCATGGGTATCCAGAGCTCTCCTCTACCCCACGAGGGCTCCCCTAGGCTGGGACACTTAAGACTCACTCGGTGACCCTTCTGGCAGCCAGAGCCACACTTCCTCCACACAGTGACAGTAGGAGAATGTCACGCAGTTCGCTCTCCTGCTGAGGAGGGCTGAGGGTCGTGAGGGCCTCGCTTGGAAACCTCACTCCCACTTCCTGTCCGGGCTCATCTAATGCAGCCTCTTCTGAGGATGGGGGGAAGATGGAACCACCTGCTGCATGGCCCAGGGAAGTACTGGGAGAGCCAGAATGAGGATGTTCTCAGCTCCTCATGAGAGGAAGCCTGCGTTGTAGTTAAAAGCGTGGGTGCTGGGGTTCAAATCCCAGCTCTGTTGCTGACCAGCTGTGTAGCTTTGGGCAAATTACAAAACTTTTCTGTGCCTCAGTTTCCTCATCTGTAAAAGTGGCTGGCGCCTGTGAGGATAAATGTTCCTGGTCGTGCCCAGAGCCTTCGTGGACACATGTGGATCCAAATGCCACAGCAGCCTTAGCTGGCCAACCTTAAAACAGCACATTGTTCCTACGGTGTTGGAGGTCAGAGGCTAAAATCAAAGTGTCATGGAAGGTGGCCTGCAGGACCATGGAGCCTCTGAGGCAGCCGGCCACTCTGGCTAAGAGCCATGAACTGGCTCCTACTGTCAGTCTCGGCCAGCCAGGCTGAGCTCCCCACTATCGGGTGTGGAGCTCAGTCCAGAACAAGGCTTCCCGCATTCTTGTCCACAGGGCCCAGCTCTGCTTTCTAGACTTCCAGATAGAAAGAGGGGAGAAAATCCCCAGTCTCTGGGCACAACCAGGAACAGGGAGCAAGTTCTGACTCAGCAGAGGGATCGATTCGTTCCAGGCAAAGAGCTGCACTGTCAAGTTGGACACGAGCCAGGGGCTCAGCACATGGCATCCCACCCGGTCCTCTCAGAATGCTGCCGGGTGTCCTACCATTCAGGGAGGGAGCTGGGGCACAGGCCGGTCAAGCCACTTGGCCAATATCAGATTTGCCAGTGTACGGAGGTGGGAGGCGAGCCCAGGCCCGTGGAACTATAAATCCAATGCAAAAATCCATCCTCCTGCACCGCATGGAACAAAAGCAGGTCCAGTTGTTTTCCTGGGTTTCCTGCACACACAGCTCTAAATTCCACAGCAGCCTTGGCTGACCAATCTTAAAACAACAAATTTGCTCTCTTAATGATTCTGGAGGTCAGATGTTAGAACATGTCAGCAAGGTTGTTTCCTTCCAGAAGCTCCAGGTGAGACTCTGTTTCCTTTTGCAGCTTCTAGAGGCTGCCTGCATGCCTTGGCTTATGGCCCCTCCAGCCATCTTTAAAACCAGCAGCTTTTAAAGATGCTGGGTGCAGTGGCTTATGCTTGTAATCCCAGCGCTTTGGGAAGCCAAGGCAGGAGGAGGATCTCTTTAGTCCAGGAGTTTGAGACCTGCCTGGGCCACGAAGTGAGACCACATCTCTATAGAAAATGGACAAAAATTAGCCAGGCATGGCAGTGCATGCCTGTAGTCCCAGCTATCTGGGAGGCTGAGGTGGGAGGATCGAGTGAGCCTGGGAAAGTGGAGGCTGCAGTGAGCTGAGATCATGCCACTGCACTTCGTCAGCTGGGTGACAGCATGAGATCTTGTCTCAAAAAAAAAACAACAAAAAACCCAAACCCGCTTCTTCTTGCTTCTGTTGTCACATCTCCTGCCTCTGACTCTGATCCTCCTGCCTCCCTTTTGTAGGACCTTTGTGATTACATTGGGACCACCTGTATATGCAGGACAAGCGCCCCTTGCCAAAATCATTAATTTATTCACATCTGCAACGTCTCTTTTACAACATAGTCACAGTTTCCAGGGATTCAAAGGTGGATGTTTCTGGGGTAGCCCATGAAAACCAGTGTTATAAGTTTCTATAACTCCTTCCAGAGATATTTTACATATAAATAAATGAATGCAAGTCCATAGCCTTCTCCACTCACTTTTTATACAAATGGCTTCATTCCATATCGGTGCTCAGAGCTCTCTCTTCCTCTTTTTCTTTCCTTTTAAGGCTACACAGAATCCATTATATGGAAATGCTCTAATTTATTTCACCCTTTTCCTGTTAGAGGACTAACAGGAAAGCTCTTTCTAGTGCTTTGCTTTGTAATCCTTTGTGTCATAATGCTGCAATGAATAGCCTTGTTTGTAGGATGATATCAATTTTAAATCCCTTTTTTCAGGCCGGGCAGGGTGGTTCATGCCTGAAATCCTGGCCCTTTGGCAGGCCTAGACAGAAGGATCACTTGAGCCCAGGTGTTCAAGACTAGCCCAGGCAACACATAGAGACCTCATCTTTACAAAAACATTTAAACATTAGTGGGGCCTGTACCTATTTGGTCCCAGCTATTCCAGAGGCTGAGGTGGGAGGATTACTTGAGCCCAGGAGGTGGAGGCTGCAGTGAGCCGTGATCACACCACTGCATTCCAGCCTGGGCAAGTAGAGTGAGAACCCGTCTCAAAATAAAATCATAAATAAATAAATAAATAAACATAAAATCTTGTTTTTCAGAATTTAGGGGCACCATTTAAGACATTTTGAAACCTCACAGGACTTTTTGGGGGAACTTGTTGCCTTAGAGATGAACCTGTCTTGTCCCACCCCCATGATCTGTACTTGCTCTTTCTCCCTCCTGGATTCCTTAACTAAGCCTTGTGTGCACTTGCGAGCCCAGGTCCACCACGCTCTGCCTTCAATTCTAGACACCGTGGTGTGAATATGCTGAAGTGGGGGCCACATGCTTCCCAGGAGGGTGTGTATTTGAAGCGTCATCACTCATGATAGTATGACAGGCTCTGGAGAGAATCGCAGGCTTCCACAAACAGGCAAGGGGAAAAATTTTCCCCAGACATGTTTCAGGGACCACAGGCTTCCCGATCCTATGCCGTGCTAGTCCATAACTGGATCAGCCTGACTCTCCTTCTGCCACACCGCTGGTGTAGACAGGGACAAGAAAGAGAACTCAGAGACACAGTGAAGCTGTGATTTGCTTGAGGTCACTAAAGTACTTACTGGTAGGAAGTTCAGAGCTGACCCGAGGGGCAACAAAAATGCCCCCCTCAAATCCGTGGAGAGCAGAGTCTGTCTGAATCAGATCCCAGATTTCTGGGGTCTTTCACGGTGCTAGGGGTGTACACTGAATGAGGATGGGTTTCCCAGGGTTCTGTGTAGTCACACAACTCAACAATATAGACCAGAAGGCAGTGGCCAGTAGGCTGAACTTGGCTGGTGGGTATTTTCTGTTTGGTCTGCACCGTGTTTCTTTTAACTTGTTACTATGGGAAATTCATACATGCTCCTCTCAGGGCCAGGCTTCTCCTTATCACAAGCTTAGACTGTCTGAGTAACTAATTGGATTTGTGTCTGCTCCACACGGGACCCTAAGACCCGTGGACTGAGACTCCATCTGTCCTGGTCACAGCCGCACCCCAGCCTCTCACATGGTCCGTCACACCCAGGCCGGCCCCTGACTGACAGTCCCCCACCTTCTTCCTGCAGCCCGTCCCCTTTTCTGGGACAATCGAAGGGGGTCTCCAGGACGGACTTCAGATCACTGTCAGTGGGACCATCCTCAACTCCAGCGGCACCAGGTGTGTATGTGGATGGACATGTTTCTCTCCAGCCTCATCCTTAGTAAACCACTGCGCCTGTGAGCTTGGGTGAGTTCAAACGACAACATCCAAGCTCACGTGCCTGGCTCAGGGAGGCCCAGTGCATCCCTAACCCACGCTGCAGGGCACCACCCGGCAGGCACCACCTGCATCCAGGGCTGCCATTCACCTGGGACCCTGGGAGCTGACAGTCTAAGGAGGAAGTGGGAGGGTCAGAGGCGGATGATTATGTTCTGGGTTGAACCTGGTACACTGTGACTAAGAGTTGCAAAAACAAAACTTCCTTCATTTCCCATAACTGCTCTCATCCGCTCTGAAGCTCTCCTGCTGCTGACATGAAAACATTCAAAATTGCCATTAAAAGTAATTTGGTCTCATTCAGTTTCAAGGCCTTTTCTGGAAAATGCTAAGTCAATTCAAAATACCAACATTGTATCAGGGCTGTTTCCCACCCCTCCTCCACCCAAGGTGGGCTGTCTGGGAGCAGAGAGGAGCTCACACATCTTCTCAGGGGCTGGGAGGGCCCCGACCCTCACACAGGCCTGGCTGACCCCAGCCGATGCACCCTGACCTGGTGGCACAGAGGTGTGCAGTCTCTGCTGGTTTGGCTGTGACCCTGGGTGGCTGCCTGCAGGGCCCACCATAGAGCCTCTAGACTCACTGCTCTCTCAAAGAAAAAAAAAATTATGCTCTAAAGGAAAAATGTAAAAATGGACAAAAATACATTAGTTCCAAATCAGAGGAACAAAAAGGATGCCAGCCGAGCGGTCTCTGGCACGCAGGTTGTGCTCGAGATCCCAGACAAATGCCAGGCAGAGGCGCCAAGGCCCTCCTGTGCCCATCACTGGCAATAAGCCATGCTACAGAAGACTGTTTGCTTTCCTGGGCCTAGGTTTTCTGTGGACTTTCAGACCGGCTTCAGTGGAAATGACATTGCCTTCCACTTCAACCCTCGGTTTGAAGAGGGAGGGTACGTGGTGTGCAACACGAAGCTGAACAGAACATGGGGGCCCGAGGAGAGGAAGAAGGAGCTGCCCTTCCAGAAGGGGGTGCCCTTTCACCTCTGCTTCCTGGTGCAGAGCTCGGATTTCAAGGTGAGCAGGGATCTCCTCCCCACCTCTTACCCCGGACCCCGGCCCTATCTGGTGAATGGCCTCTATGTAATTCCCTTAACTGACATTCGGAATACAGATAACACCACCATTTCCTGGTAAGGGTGTTTCCCATGGCTGCGTAGTCTCCTTACCCACCTTCACCTGAATCTACAGGTGTGCCTGCTGCTGCTTTTACTCTGAAAATAAGAACTAGAGGAGGCATCACGTGGCTGTTTGCTGTTGTGTGTCTTTGAGTTCCAAGTTCATTCCACTCCTCTGCTATCGCCATTCCTCCTCTCCAGGTCGCTGATAGTATTTATTTTTCAGCGACATTGTTCCAGCCTTTATCCAGGGTCTATTAAGGGTATAATTATGTAAGCACATTACAGATTACCTTTGCAGGCAGAGTAGGTCTCTGAGCTCCGCAGGCGGGTAAGTCAGTCCGAGTACGCTTATCTGAGATAAGGATGTTCCCATTCACTCAGTATGCAACCCGAGGTGCCTCTCCTCTGCTCCCTGTGAGCATTTTATGCCTATTTACATAGTACCCCTGCAGCCATAAAAAGGAACGAGATCATGTCCTTTGCAGGAACATGGATGGAACTGGAAGCTATTATCCTCAACAAACTAACGCAGGAGCAGAAAACCAAACACCGCGTTTTCTCACTTATAAGTAGGAGCTGAACGATGAGAACACATGGACCCAAGGGGGGAAGCAATGCACACTGAGGCCTGGTGGGGGAGGGAGAGCATCAGGAAGAGTAGCTAATGGATGCTGGGCTTGATACCAAGGTGATGGGTTCATCTGTGCAGCAAACCGCCATGGCACACGTTTACCTAGTTAACAAACCTGCACATCCTGTACATGGACCCTGGAACTTAAAAGTTGAAGAGGCTGGGCGCCGCAGCTCACACCTGTAATCCCAGCGCTTTGGGAGGCCGAGGTGGGCAGATCGCTTGAACCACTGCACTCCAGTCTGGGTGACAAAATGGCACTCCATCTAAAAAAAAATAAGTTGAAGGAAAAATAAATAAATAAAGCCCCAGGTGAGCTAAGACTAGAAAGACAAGCCTCCTCCTGCGATAAACAGCCATGAGAACTAAGAACCCAACAACGAGAGCAAGTGGAGACTGGGGTTGACGCGCTTCGGATCACACGCACGTTCCTGTAACCAGCCCCACACTGCAGGCCTGACTCAGGTCTTCATTCTCTAGAAGGAGGGGTCCAGGAGCTTAAAGTGGTCCCTGTCCTGGCCTGGGCTGCTTCCCCCAGGACACGTGCTCTCCTGTGGCAGGTGATGGTGAACGGGAGCCTCTTCGTGCAGTACTTCCACCGCGTGCCCTTCCACCGTGTGGACACCCTCTGCGTCAATGGCTCTGTGCAGCTGTTCTCCGTCAGCTTCCAGGTCAGATTGTCCACCTGGCTCCAGTCCCAGGGGTTGGGGTACAGGGCCCACTATAACTGTGCCCAGGCCCTGCTGGGGGACCCAAGGCCACTGTCCAATCTCCTACCCAGGTGACTCTGGGGAGAACCTCTGGTGCCCTGTCCCAGTGTCTGCCTGCCCCTTCTCCTCTGTCACTCTGCCCTCCTTCTGTGTCACTGTCTCTGTCCGGAACACCTGCCTTGGTCTCCCAGACTCCTCGGCTGCCCCCTTCTCTGCACCCCTCGATTTCCACCCCGGTTAGGAGGCCATATTGTTCCAGAAAGAGCCCAGGCTCAGGAACCACACTGAATCCAGTTCAGATTCCCAGCTCTGCGGTTCATCATCTGAGGGATCTTAGACAAGCGACTTCCCCTCCCCCAGCCTTGGTTTCCTCATCTGTAGATGAGATGCCTGCCCCCCATGGGGTCACTGCCTGCCCCCATGGGTAGTTCAATGAGGAGACGGGTGTCAGAGGTCACACAATGGCCCGCATGGGCCCACACTAGGGTCTCTTTGACCTCTGTGTTTTAAAAACTTGGAATGTGTTGCCAACAAGTTCAGGAGAGCCAGGTATGGTGGAGGTCTGTAATCCCAGCTACGCAGGAGGCTGAGGTGGGAAAATTCCTTGAGCCCAGCAATTCGAGTTTTGCCTCGGCAACATAGCAAGACCCCATCTCTAAAATATTTTGTTTGAACAGTAAAATAAATAAAACTAAAGAAGGTCAGGAGATACTAATACCAGGTGAAAATGGGAAGATTAGGCGATGCTGAGCCCACATGCCCACAGGCAGCTGGATGGGAGCCGCTGTTACCCTTTTGGCATTCAAGGGAGCTCCCTGAGATGAGAGAAGCACATAGTAGGCCCTCAGCACATCTGGGCTCCTTGCTCTTTGAGCCTCTTCCCTCCTTCCCTCTCTCCCCTGTGGGTGGAAGTGGGAAAAGAGACAGAGGGAGACGGCCCCCTGCGCTGCTCACGGGAACCTGGCCCTTGCCCCTCCCACCTCTGTGTGGCCCTCACCCGCTTGCCGCATCCCCCTCCCTGCCTGGTCCCTCCCTTTTGACCCTGCCTCTGCCTCTCAGCTTCTCCTTGGCTCCATTAATGCTCCTCCTCACCGCCCGGTGCCTTTTGTTTTAACAGAACACCCGCACAGTCCCTGTTCAGCCTGCCTTCTCCATGGTGCAATTCTCCCAGCCTGTCAGTTTCCCACCCAGGCCCAAGGGGCGGAGACCAAAAGTGAGTTCAATACAGAGGCCCTGGGTGGCTGAGCAGACAGCAGGAAGGACCGGGGGTCTGAGAGGTTGGCTCCAGCCAGCAGGCCACCCAGGGACTACAGGCTCCATCTTGCCCACCCAAGAGTTCCCTGTCTCTGTCCACCAGGCGACCAGAGCTGGGGACCTAGGAGTCACCCTGGATTCTTCACTCCCCCTTCTTTATGTGTCTCCAAGGCACCAATGAGTCTCCCTCCCGAAGCCACCAATGTGGCCCAGGCCTCTGGGATTCCTCACCATGACAACAGTGGTCTAGTTCCCCAACCCCCACACCCAACCACTGTCACAGTGACCTTCTTATAAGCAAATCTGGTCACACCGTCTCCCTGCTTAAAAATCTTAAAAGCCCCAAGCCCTTCTAAATAAAGCCCAAATTATCCAGCAGAGTATATGGATTCCTCCCCAGTCTGTCCCCAATCTACCTCCCTGCCTTACCCCAAACTTACAAAGCTCACACAGCCTCTGAGCCTCACTCGAGGCCCTCCTGGGGCCACCATGCTTTTGCACATGCGGTCCCTAGTCCCAGAAGCACCCTCCCCCAGCCTGCCCCCAGCACACGCCTAATTGCCCTTCCCTGCTCTGCCTAAGTGTCGCTCCTGGGAGTCCTCCCTTCCCAAACTGTTGTTGGACCCTCCCCCGTGTCCCCATGGACTCCGTACATATCTATGCCATGCCAGTTCACAGCACCCCATTGTAACTGTGTGTGCGTGTCTGTCCCTGTCACTCCACCCCCATCTCCCTGTGCCCATGAGGCCCCAGAGGGCTGGGAGTGTGGCTTGTTCACTTGCACAGTGCCTGGCACTTAGTAGGGTCTCAATGAAAGAATGAATGTGGAATGCGGTTCACACAGCCAGAGAGAACAGGATCCCAGCCAGGCAAGAACAGTCTGCTGGGTGAGGCAGGACCCAGGAAAGGAGGCTGGCAGCCCTTCCTCTGCCACTCAAGCAGTGGGGACTGGGAGGAGGGGCGCTTTGTCTCCACAGCCTTTTTATGGCCCATCACGGTACAAACAGCGCACCTGCCTCCTGCCACGCTGACTTCAGGATGGGTGGAGCCCCAAGGAACATTTGCAGGGCAGCCCAACTTTGGCCCTGGCCCTGGCCCTGGGGAGGATGGAAGGTGTGGTGGATACAGTCAGACAGAACTGGCTGCCATTTTGGATTTGATCCCTTCCACTTGGGAGAGCTTGGGCAAATGGCTTAATCTTTCTGAGCCTCATTGACTCACCAGTGACACAGGAGCTGGGGCTGCTTCCCTCGTTGGAAAGCACCAAAGCCCAGGACTCGGCCCACAACAGGCCTTTGACAAATACCACTTCTCCCCTTACGGGTGAAATATGACACTGGATGTAATACTCTTGGCTCTGGGAGCCACAGAAAGCAATGAGGTCTCTATCAAATCCATCCTCCTCTCTCTTGAGGAAACAATGGGGACCCTATCCCCGAACCCCTGTGCACCTGGGGTAAACATCTGGTGCCATGGGCTCAGGAAGGCTTGCTTGGGAGCGAGAGGGGGTTGAATGTGTCTGGGGAGGTGTTTCTGAGCACAGGAGCCTCCCTGGAGTTCTGCCAGTGTCTCTCCCCGTTCCGTGGTGCCAGCAATAACCACCACTCTGACCTCCTCTCCCCTGCAGCCTCCCAGCGTGCGGCCTGCCAACCCAGCTCCCATTGTAAGTCTCTTGCTTTCTTTTTGGATCCTCTTTATTTTGGCTCTTCTTGGGGGCTTATGGAGGAGGCAGGACCAGGCATTGGGCCTCTTCCATCAGGAGGAGTGGGGAAGGCAGAGGCCAGGCCCTTGACCGTCTGCCCGGCTTGGCGAGGTTGGGGGGTGGATGTGGTTGGCTGGGCCTGATGAAAGAACCTGAGTTGCCACTCCGTGGGCAGCCATGGAAGACAGTGGTCCCACATTCACTTCTCCCACCTACAAAGGGAGGTTAGACTGAGAGATGTTTCCCTGAAAGGAAAGATGGACCAGAGCCCCCAGCGTCCCCATCTGTCTTCTCCAGGGTTCTAACCTTTGCCCTTCCCTCATCCCCTTGAGAGAAGAAACACTTGGACCCACCCTTTGTGGGGTCTGTGGGGCCACTGGGCTGGTTACCACCCCGGGAGGTGCCTGCTGTGTGGCGCCCTCTGGTGGGAGCTGGTGGTCTTCACATGGGAGAGCCTGGGTGAGACCTGGTTTCTTTCTTCCAGACCCAAACAGTCATCCACACGGTGCAGAGCGTCCCTGGACAGATGTTCCCTGTAAGTCTACAAGTTCTGGTCAGTTCATAGCTGCCCAGTGTCCTCCTTCACCAAGAGCTAAATTCCCCAGAGCCCTAGAGTTGGAAAGAAAGGGGTCAGCAAGGAGGATGGGGACATCTGGGGCTGAGTCCTTGGCTCTTGTGACATGTGGCTAAAGCTGTCCTTGGGACAGCAGAGGTTCTAGAAGAAGCAGGATTTATCCAATGGTGGACGAATAAGGGAAACCGGCCCTTCTGTCACCCAGTGAGGAATGCAGAGGCCCCAGCACCCCGATGTGAGGTTCCTGGCCCTGAATCCTGGGTCCCTGGGATGTCACTACTGATCACAGGCTTAAGCTTTTTTCTTTCTTGTGCAAATCAGGCAGGGGCTTATCGTTAGTGGGGCTGCCTGTTGCAGGTGACCATGGTGGGGTCCAGGAACATGGCAGGAAGTTCCAGGACAGCTAACACGAAAAGGGAGGTAGATGGGAGAGTCCAAGGGCCAAAGCCTCACGGGGTCAGCCTCACAGTGGAGCCCCTCCAGAATGTGTGGGTGGCGTGGGGGAGCACTGTGCACACACGTGCTCTCCCATTGAATTATCTGGTCTCTTCAACAGAATCCTGCCATCTCACCTATGATGTACCCCCACCCAGCCTATGTAAGTGGTTTCTCAGGGAGGGCGGGGCTTCTGTTTGTGGTGGGCAGGCTGGGGGTGGAGGGCAGCTGCGGGAGGACCCGCTGGCCTTGCAAAATTACAAGCTATTCTTTGGTAAGCTGAAGTTCTTCAGAGCATCCCAGCGAATTAGGAGACGGTGGAGAGGAGCTTCCAACCTTCAACTGTCAAGTCAACGCGAGCACATTGCATGGCCCTCCCTTTCACCCCATGAGCCTTTGTGTGTTTCACCAAAGTTCCTTTTATGACACTGAACTAAGCCCATTAATTTAAGGAGCACTGGAAAGTTTTCCTTTGGCTTTTCCTGAACCAAGTAAAGATTTCCTGGGCTTCTCAGCTGACAGCCCAAATTCACGGACGCTGGTACAATATTCCCCTTCCTTGTGACGGCTGCACTGGCTGCCACTGGCTGACCTGTCCCCCTCCATCCGACAGCCGATGCCTTTCATCACCACCATTCCAGGAGGGTTGTACCCATCCAAGTCCATCGTCCTGTCCGGCACTGTCCTGCCCAGTGCTCAGCGGTAAGCCAAGGGCTCCAGTGGCCTCTGGGAAGAGAGAGTCCTTTCAGGTCATTCTGCCATTCCCCTGGCTTCGGGCAGGCTGCGAGTGATGGGGAGGAAATGGGGCCTGGAACCCAGGGGACAAAGGTTCAGGTAGGCTGTCCCCCCAGGTTCCACATCAACCTGTGCTCTGGGAGCCACATCGCCTTCCACCTGAACCCCCGTTTTGATGAGAATGCCGTGGTCCGCAACACACAGATCAACAACTCTTGGGGGTCTGAGGAGCGGAGTCTGCCCCGAAAAATGCCCTTCACCCGAGGCCAGAGCTTCTCGGTAAGCCACCATGGTCTGGAGCTTGGAGAGGCTCCTCTGGGTGCACAAGGGGGTGAAGGAGGTCAGGTAGACCTTGAACAGGGTGGGAGCTGATGCCTCATGATGAGGGCCCAGAAGAAGAGAAGATGGTCAACAAATTATTATTTTTAACTGTCCCGCATGAAGGAAGTGTTGGGATCTGCTTTTTACAGATGAGGAAACAAACTCACAAGTGCAGGTTACTTGCTTGTGGTCACAGCCAGCACATGTCACATCAGAACCACGCAGGAGCTGTTATTCATTTCTTCACTTATTCATTCAACAGCTATTTTATTGTGGACCACTTTTTGCCTGAAGCCCCCCACATGCTGGGGGCGCAGTCATGACCAGACAGACAGGGTCCTGCCTGCAGGAAGTTTACAGTTTAGGTAGGGAAGGAGCAAGGAAACTAAAGATTAACAGATTATTGCAGATAACGACAGTGCCACGCAGAAAGCATAACAGAGCAATGAGACAGCGAGGCTGGGAGGGACAGCTAGGACCAGCGTGCAGAGGCGCAGGTGTGGCCTGTGCAGGAACAGCAGGCAGGCGTGTGCCGCCCTGACTACACATTCAAATCACCCAGAGGGCTTACAAAGGAAACATCGTAAAATTTTTCTTTTCCTGAACCAAGTAAAGATATCATGGGCTTCTCAGTTGACAGCCCAAATTCATGGATACTGGTACAATATTCTCCTTCCGCATGGTGGCTGTGCTGGCCACCACTGGCTGACCTGTCCCCTCCTTCTGACAGCCAATGCCTTTTGTCACTACCATTGGGAGGGCTGTGCCCGTCCAAGTCCATCGTCCTGTCGGGCACTGAGGCAGTCGGCCTGAGCATTCGTATTTTTAAAACATGCTTAAGTGATTATACTCTGCAGTCAGAGTGGGTGATGACTGACATAGGGCTTTGCAGCCATGGAAAGGAGCTTGGATTTTAACACAGTGAAAAGCCACAGGAGTGTTCCAAGCCAGGGAGCAACACTCTTTGATTTGTAGATAACTGTGTGACCTTGGGCAAGTGACTTAACTACTCTGTGCTTCAGTTTCCTCATCTGCAAAATGGAGCTAATAATAGGAGTCTCCTAGAATTGTAAGAAAGGAGTGAGACAGTATCTGTAACGTGCTTAGGACAGTGCCTGGCACATGGTGCGTGCGATAGGAGTGCTAGCTATTGCAGAGGGCAGGAGGTTTTAACATTTGTACCTGACTGCCTCACAGAGGAGGCCTTGGGGTGGAAAAGACAAGTTAGGTGGCCAATGCCACAGGAGCCTAGGCACCGAGCCCTCCAGTGTGCTGGGTCCGAGGGATAGACGGCACAGCCAGCGCTGCCGTCCCTGATGGGGTGGGATCAGTGTTCTAGGCCAGGGAACAGCAGGGGAAAGAGCCTGCACAGCCTGTTTAGTGAAGAGCCGGTCACTCGGTGGGGACAGAGTGGGCTTATTAACGTTTGGGGAGGGAGGGAAGGAGGGAGGGAGGGAGGGAGGGAGGCCGGAGGCGGCAGTGAGGGTGGAGGACTTCCCAAGGGTAGTGCAAACGGCATGATCTCCACGCAGGTGTGGATCTTGTGTGAAGGTCACTGCCTCAAAGTGGCCGTGGATGGCCAGCACCTGTTCGAATACTACCATCGCCTGCAGAACCTGCCCGCCATCAACAGGCTAGAAGTGGGGGGTGACGTCCAGCTGACTCACGTGCAGACGTAGGCAGCTCCCTGGCCCTGGGGCCAGGGGCTGGGGTGTGGGGGCTGGGGTCTGGGTCTTCTCATCATCCCCACTGCCCAGTCCCACCCTTTCCAACTCTGCCTGGGACCTGGGCTATAATGCAGGGGCCATGTCCTTGTCTGGTCCTGCTTCTGGCTACAGCCACCTGGAACAGAGAAGGCAGCCTTCCTCAGCTGGGGCAGCACCTGGGGCTCCAGCTGCCCGAATCATACCATCCCAGGAGGTGGGCACAGTGGGCGGAGGGGAGGGGGGAGTGAAGATGAAGCCCTATGTGCAGTCCCCTCCCATCCCCCACACAGCACCACCCCAGTCTCAGGCCTCTAGCTGTCCACTCCTGGTGAGAGGTGACCTCCTCAGCCCCTCCTCTCTGACCTTTAACCTCACTCTCAGCTTGCACCCTGCACCAACCCTTCACCCCTCCAGTAAGGCTAGCCTGATGGCATCCCACTGGCCCCCACCAACTGACCGGAATGTTCTCTTCAGGGGATTGGCTTCTTTCCCAGTTTCCTTAAATAAATGAAAATGCTTATTGGCACACTCATGTGGGTTGGCCATGACTTCTTTCATTCATTTGGAGACATTTCCGAGTCTGTGGAATCGGGCAGGGGAGCCTGCCGAGAGGAGGGGGAGGGGAGAGCCTAGGCTCCCTTTGGGCAGGGGGTCCTGACCTCCACCCCTCCTCTCAGAGGCTCCCTCACAAATCCCACGAGGGTGCTGGAGAAGCAGGCTGGGGCTCGAGCCTCTTGGGCAGGAGTCTAGGACACAGGGAGTTGGTAATGGGGAGCCCCAGGAAACAGCCCAGTGCCTCTGAGATGGGAGAGGGGCTGGGGCGGAGCCTGTGAGGTCCACTGCAGGGCCAGAGCTGGCTCCTCAGACCTGGTGTCCCAGTGGAAGGAGGTGTCTTGGGGGTGGGGGGTCAGGAGAAGCCGACCTGAAGCTTCGTCCAGGTGTGTTCCACTGTGGGTCTCCCCGCAGCGGGGGGCATTAGGTGTTAGGGCTTGCATGTAAAGAGCGTCTCTGTGTCCCTGTGTGGGGTTCTGCCAGCCACTGAGCCTTGCCAGACAGCCCAGCTCTGCGTCCATGATGCCAACACCTTCTGCTGGGCCCAGCAAGAATCCAGCTCCTCAGGCCCCAGCGTTGTCCCCAGAGCAGAGCACCCACAGCCCTGGGAGCTTGCTGGAAACGCGGCATCCCACCCCTCGCCGACCTGCACAATAAGTCGTCTCTGTTTTCACAAGACCCCCAGCGAGGTGAGTGCATTAAAGCTGAGACACCCTGGTGCGGGAGCGGACTCCTGGCCATGGTGCTAAGATGCACGGCTGTTGCACAGGGCATGGGGCACCCAGGAGCCAGAGGCCAAACCTGAGATGGGAGCCGCATGTTGCCAGGTCCCCAGGGGCCCCCTCTGAGCTCGTTCCTTGGTTTTGACAGGAGAAGGAAACGGGGCTTAGCCTCTTAAGAGGGCTTCCCTGGCTGGCTCCAAACCCAGGAGGGACCCCAGTACCTCAGGTGAGGATGCTGTGGCCACACTCGCCTGGACACGCTGCCCTCCCCAGGGCCACACCCATACTAGCCAAACTCGAATGAGACAGATGGCCCCAGAGCAAAACACTAAGACAGTGTCTTAGCCAGGTGTGGTGGCTCACACCTGTAATCCCAGCACTTTGGGAGGCTGAGGTGGGCGGGTCACAAGGTTAGGAGTTTGAGATCAGCCTAACATGAAGAAACTGTCTCTACTAAAAATACAAAAATTAGTCGGGTATAGTGGCACGCGCCTGTAGTCCCTGCCACTCAGGAGGCTGAGGCAGAAGAATCACTTGAACCCAGGAGGCAGAGGTTGCCTGCAGAGCCAAGATCGCGCCACTGCACTCCAGCCTGGGTGACAGCAAGCCTCCATCTCAAAAGAAAAAGACAGCGTCCAAGAAGCTCCAGGCCTTCCCTGCAGTGCTGGCCTCATGCGAAAATCCCACCGTCACCGCACCCCGCATCAGATCCTGTGAGTAGGAGGCAGGCCCGCGACCCCCTCCCGGCCACAGGTCTTTGGACAAGCACGAAGCTCCAACTGCTGCCCTCCCACGTGGCAGCCACTTCAGAGGAGCCATGGCCTGCCTGGGGTGTCCCTCTGTGGGGGGGGGGTCTGTCCAGGCCACAGCCCCCCACTCTGAGGTGAGCTTTCCCTACAAAACACCCACACACACATACAGAGTGATTAAAATAAAATGCAATTCATATAAATATCTCCATCAAGGAATCATATAGGGAAGGCCCAAGTGGCCGCTGGGAACAGTCTGGGTGTTATTTATGCCTCTGTATTTAAAAAACTAACTCTACACAGGGCAGTTAAATACACAGTGGCACGACAGCACCTCCTGGTGGTCACTTGCAGTGATGCACTCAGCAGCGGGTTCCATCTTTACCCACTTGCCAGGCCTGGCATTGAAGATTTCATCTCCAAGGGACCAGGGAGGCCCCAGCTTGAGAGAGAAGGTTCCGACCAATCCAGGGTGCTACTTGGCAGGTCAAATAAAGGGCTTGATGGGGAACGAGGTGAGGAAATAGGATGTGAGGCTTGGGCATATCGCTTTCTTCCATCTCCCCCAGGTCCTGCGGCCTCGGATAATGCAGAGCTGGCTCTGCGGTTACGTTCTGTGCTGGCAGCTTCGACCCCTCAGTACGCCGTCAGAACGCGGACATCTCCAGGCTGCTGGGCTGCACCACTGCCCTGTCCTCCTTCGCCTCATAGGAAAATACAGCACCAAAGATATCTTCATGATAACGCTTCTGACTCTTAAGTGGAAGCAGAGACCAACATGTCAAGTCCAGGCTGGGATGAGCCCCTGGGGTTTCCCAGCTTCCCTATCACGTGGACCTTCCCGAGCCATCTGTCTCCCCACTGTCATACTTAGACTGTGCTTGACTCTGGCTTAGTCTCGAACCCCCGCTCAGCACCTGCTCTGGTGCAGGCCCTATAACCATCTCCGAAGCTTTACTTAGCATTCCCATTTCCTGCCCAGCGCTCACTGTCCGCCCAAGATGCTCCAGGAAGTATGAACTCTGCAATAAATACGTTTGGGAAATGCTACATCCTTTCTTTTCTCCCAGCCTTGCAGGTCCCAAAGCACAGCCTCATGTTGAAGGCTCCGAGAAGTCTTGGAGTAAAGCTACGTGTCTGCCTTGGTTGAACTAAGCATGTCCCAGACTATTTGACCTTGGGACATTTTGGATGCCAAAGATCTACCAATCCATTCAACACATTTGGGAAATACCTGTTATCTCCTCACTGTTCTTCAGACAAGCCAGGTGAACTCCCACCCCAGGTCTTTGTGCCTGCTGCCCCCTCCAGAACAGCCCAGAGTGTTTCCCTCAGTATCCACGGGGGTCCTCCTCACCACCTCAGGCCTATTCTCAAACTTCCTTCCAGTTCCACCTTCCCTGGCCACCCTGTTTTAAATGACACTCCCCAGCGTCCCAGGGGACGCTGTTTTTCTCCGAAGCACCACACCTCTTCTTTGTTTGGGTTTGTCAGTCCCCATAGAATGTAAGGAGTTTTTGCCTGTTTTGTTTACTGTTCTATCCCTAGCACATAGCAGGTGCTCAATAAACGTTCAGTTGAACGTATAAATGTGTCTTAGGGAAAGTATGGAAGTGACTGTCACAGGCTTTGGAACTAGAGAGAGGCAGACTGAACTCTAGGCTCTCACATTCCCTGCTGTGGCCCCCGTAGGCCCCCTTCCCTCTGTCAAATGGGGTTCCTCCCTCAAAGTCCTCAGCAGGACTGAATGAAATGCCACATGAAAATCCTTGGCAAGCACTAGGCCCAGTGTAAATCCTTGTAAATATCAGTATTATCTTCATCAATAAAACCCCATCCCTTCCTGCTGGGTGGATGAGAGTGAGTAGATGCCAGCCTGGGTGGAAATAGGAAGCATGAGGCTCACCCGAGGGTGACGGTGGGGTGGCCTTGCTCTCCCCAGCGCTCACAGCCTTGCTTTGGCTACACAGATACTTTCTGAAAGGGGAGTTTGAGGAGAGGCCAAGGAGACTCTCCTGCCCCCATTCCACAGATGGAGAAATGGAACACATTCACCCCACTTCTCAAAGCTGGCTGGCAACCAGACCAGGATGCGCAGCTGGGCTTCTGATAGCCCACCCAGCTCAGATCTCAGCCACTGCTGGGATTCTCTTGGGGTCCAGAGCTTTTCTGGGCCTGACTCCCCTGGGTCCACCTGCCACTCCTGGTCCTGGCTCTGATGGCCTGTGCCCTTGGCCAGTACCCTAAGCCCACATGCCCACTATGATACCTTGAGCTTAAAGAAATAGTCCTCGACCTGTTCCTCATTCAAGTTCAGCTTGGCAGCCACCAGCTGCTTCAGGGTGTGAGCCACGTCCCGGGCCATGCGCACATCCCCACAAACATAGAAGTGGCCCGGCTCCTCATGGAGCACACGGAGCACCTCGCTGGCCAGCTGCTGCCGCAGGATGTCCTGAACATAGACCTGAAACCAGAGGAAACGGTGGGTCTAGTCCCTGGCCACTGGGGGCCAGGCTTGCAGGCAGCCCTGCTGGCCTCAGGGAGGCAGCGAGAGGGCACTAAGGGCTGTGGGGTGAGTCCCCTCCCAGCCAGGACCTTGCACGAGGCCAGGCTCAGGATGAGGAGGCACATGGGTGCCCTGGGGGCTGGGCTGGGATTAGAGAGATTAATGTCAGGCACAGTCCTGCCCTCAAGGGGCTGACAGTCCAATGGGGCTCCCAGAGGGTCTCTGAATTTGCCATGCTTCAAAGAGGCATCAATGATGCCAGTCCCCCTGCCCAGGGCTCTGCCTACACCCCAGAAAAGGGAGCCTCTCTATGCAGACTGTCCATCAGGTCCCTGCAGGGCCGGATCCTGGGCTCCCCAGTTAGAAGGTCCAGGAGTCAGTCGGCGACTGTCTGCTCCTGCTCCACACAGGATGCCCAGTGGCTCCAGCACCGGAAACAGAGCACTGGGCCCAAGAAGTGTCCTGATGGGACGAATGTGTGAGGGCTGAGAGTCTATTCCGACACCCCAGGCCCCTGGGGGCCGCAGAGCCTGTCTGAGGGCCATATGGAAGCATTGGCTGCCCTCCAGCCTTGCAGGGCTTGAGCGTGGCCCCCCTGGACCACCTCTCCCTGGGCAGTCGCGTGTCCCACGGGGGCTCTGGGGTTAATCCATGTGTGACGTAAGTTAATCTTGAACCTCTCCAGCCTGTCGCTTCTACTGGAAGAGAGGGTGTAACGCTCTTCACAGCATCACTCTGGTGGTTGTGAATTACCCGAATATCAGAGCTCAGGAGCTGAAGACTCAGGGAAGCCAGTGGCCTGCAGGGACCCAGGGCTCACACTGGAGCCTGCGTGTATCATGCTTCACCTGCTTTGAGGCTGCATTTACCTTGGGCTTGCCCGGCAGGCGGGAATAGGCTGTGTGAACCGCGTGCAGCACCCCCTTCCGGGCCATCTCCAGCATCTCCTCCAGATAGATGTGGTCCTCATCTGGGCGGCGGCACCCGAACACCAGGGTCATGCGCCCTCCCTGCACTCCTGCAAGAGTCCCGGGCTGTTGTTATCATGTCTGCCACCAGAGGGCGTCACGGCTCCAAGCCCAACTGGAATTACTTCACTCCTATAAGCATCTTATTTAATAGCACTATCCCCACTCTACAGATGAGGAAACTGAGGCCCAGGGCATTCAGACCACTCATCCATAGTCACATACCCTCAGCCCATCAAAAGCAGGGACTTTCCCATCACCCCTCTCTCCCGGGAGAGGGAGTCCCTGCTCCGATGCGGGAGACGGGAAGGCGGCCATTCTCACCCATAGAGGCCTCACAGTGAGGCAAGCTTGGGATGCCTTCCCTCGAGAGAGGGCCAGGAGCCACTTGCGGGGCTGCGGGGCTGCGGTTCTGCTCCTAGGCAGGCGCTGCCCTTGGTGCCCTCCCACCTGGGAAGCCTCCAGCCTACCCTTGTGCTGGGAGTCGTGGAGCCGTTGCTGCCAGAAACTGCGGAACGGGGCGATGCCTGTGCCAGGCCCGACCAGGATGCAAGGATGGGAGGGGTCCTCGGGGAGCTGGAAGCCGCTGGCACTGAAGAGGACAGGAGAAGAGAGGGGCCAGTGCTCAGACACCCCGGCCCGCCCGCACACAGGATGTCTGGGGAGCGGGGCCTGCAGGGGGCAGTAGTGAGGGGTGTGGAGGAGAAGCTCCTCCAATTTTATTTCCCACGCCCTTCGGGCCGCTGCGCTTCTGTCCCGGTACGAGCAGCTCCCCCAGGTCCGTCTGAAAAAGGGCCAAGCTCACTGGACTCTGGGCCCCACCAGCATTGCTGTCCTTGCTAAAGACAGCAACATCACTATGACCCCAGTGTCTTCTTTATGGGCCAAGGGGCCCTGAGCGGCACCTAAACCCCAGATCCCTCCTTTTCCTCCCGGAACTCCCAGGGGTCGGCAGTCCCACAGGGGACAGAGTGGAAGGGGTGCTTACTTTCGCACAAAGCAGGGCACTGGGTCTTGGGGCTTCAGGCTGTTGAGCCATGTGCTGCAGACACCGTGGTGCAGGGGACCCTGGCCATCTGCAACGATAACACAAAGTGACCAACATGCCTCACTGCCCATGAGCAAACTGTACCAGCTGCTCCGCCCACACCACGGCCTCCCTGGACATCCCCACTCAGGCACTCTCCTTATCCTCCTGGTTCTGAGATCCACCCTCTGTGAGCCCAGAGCTGAAGAAGGTTGAAAGGGACTTAGATAGGCTGCAAGTTGCCCCTTCTGCCAATGCAGAAACTGAGTCCGGGAGAGGAGAAGTGACTTGGACAAGGTCCCTCGGGTAGTGGTGGAATCAGGTGGGCGGCTCAGGTTCCCTGACTCCTACTCCAGCACTCCTTCCAAAGAGTTTCTCCAGGAACACTCCCAGCTCACCACTTAGCTCCACTGACAGCAGCTGGAAGTGACCCGCGGGGTGGCTACTGCTGTGTGTCCTCATGAGTGTGACCCTTGCTGGGAGCAACCCTGGGTGGTAGATGAGCTCTGTGCATTTCTGCCTGCTCTGACCCCTCACTCTCCTCCTCAGTGGCCCCTCCTGAGCTTGTAGAAAGCCAGGAGATTTCTCTGGGTTGCGTTCCCTTTACAACGCCCAGCACTTGAAGGAGGCCTCCATCCAACGGCAATCCAAATTCGATCCTCAGGATTGAATCTTGCTCTCACAGGACAAGCCTGCCTCTCCTCTCCTGGTGTGGGTGGGTGTTGTCTAGCAGGGCAAATAGAATCTCTGTGCAGTTTTTAGAAACTGGGTTTGTGCTTCCTAGAGGACAGAGGGCTTAGAAGTGTGGGCAGCTCCCAGCTTTGCCAACCCAGGTGATGCTCAGTTACAGAGGGCAGGGCAGGGCAGGGGGCGGACGCCAGTGCAGAGCCAAGGCCACCTGGATGAGATGTCGCCTCCCCCTCTATGGCAGTGTCACCCCTCCTTTGTGGCCCTCAGTGACCCTGACCTTTCCTTCTTGGCTTCTGCACAATGAGAATCATCTCATTATTTCTATGCCCATCTCTCCACTGCTGCCTCTAGATGCTCCCTGAGGGCAGGGCTGGTGTCTGCTGTATTTCCACACCCATCCAAGTGCCGAGCATGGGGGTGTGAAATAACCCATCACTGAATGAGCTCAGTGAGTGAAAGAACAGTCAATGCAGAATCTCCCCTGCATGATCAAGAAGACTAAGAACTGCTGGCCTCCCACCAAGGGTTGGTGCTGTTCACATCTGATCTCATTAAATTGTCCCAAGGTTAGTCGGCCAGCAGAGTGGTAAAGGACTTGGACTCAGCAGTTAGACTATCTGGGCCCGAATCTCAGCTCTCTACTTGCTAACAGTGTGACTTTCTGTGCCACCTGTAAAATGCACATAGTACCTACCCCACATGGTAACTGATCCTAGACATACAGAAGGCTTGGTTTAGTGCCTGGTTCGTGGAGATCTCTCCCACACGCCTCCTATCACTCTTAACTCTGGGCGATGGGTGTTCCCTCCCTCCTCGACTTGATGAGGAAGCTGAAGATGAGTTGATGAACGATGCCCAATAAGGGGCGGGGTGGGGCTGTTCCAGAGCCTCTGCCCCGAGCTCACCTTGGGTGTGGTACATGACCACGGCCACAGTCAGGTGGATCTCGGTGGGCGTGTGATCCCGGGAGGAGCTGATGGAGTAGAACCGGGGCTTCAGAATGGGGAGCTGGGAGAGCAGGAAGCCAGCAGACACCCGCAGGGATGGGAACTCCTCCAGCACCTCCAGGAACGTGGGGCTGTTGGTGAACTTCCACTTGCTGTACTCTGAGGGCTGAAAGCCAAGGGTGATGTGAGCGACTCAGGGTGCCTGCCCCACTTTGGGGGAAAGGCTGTCACAACCCAGTATTGATTCATTCATTCACTCACTCAACAAGCAAGTCCATGTGCCAGGCACTGTCCAGGGTGCTGAGACTACTGAGCTTGAGAAGAAATAGCTCCTGTCCCGGAGGAACTCAGGCCAGTACATTTATCTAACTTGTGTGACCTCCACTGTCAGTAACTCATGGGCAGGGTCAAATCTTTGTTGTAATTTATTTAGGGCAAAGTTTGGAACCAATCAGACCTGGGTTCAAATCTTGGCTGGATGCCCTCACTAGCTGTGGAATCTCGTCCCAATCACTTAACCTTTGGGAAACAAGGATAGTATTGCCTTGCTTGTGGGATGTTACGGGAATTAAATGAGAATGCATGTACCAAGTTAGTACACTGTAGTCACAAAATAATGGTGGTGGAGGTAGTTGGAATCAAGGTAATTTGCTATAATGTTGACGATAATAATGACAACCAGTGCCTTTTGCAAAGATTTGGAACCAGACAGTTGCAGGTGAGTTAATGCATTATCTCATTAATGTATTCATTCAACTATCCATCTGTCACTCTGTTCATTATGCTCATTTATCCCATTAATCCACACCATCAATCCCCCAATACATCTGAAGTAACAAGTTTACTCCAGTTTGGGGAAAAGCAAAGACAGATAAGGACAGCTCCCTTTCAAGCTAATGTCCAAGGAGTGCACTTTGGTTGCATCCTGTAGGCACTTGGAAAAACTCAGCTCACTCAACACAACTGCATCCTAGACATGGGACAGCAGATGATGCCTGATGATTCCCACCAGCCTTTGACAAGTCTCACTTTGGGAACCTCGTGTGGATCCCTCTTGAAAGTTAAAGAATTAAAGACCAACTCTGGGCTCCAGCTCCCCACATGCTGGAACCTCCCCCCCCGGCACAGACCCCCACTGCCCACCAGCCCTGATCTTCACCTGGCACAGG
This sequence comes from Sapajus apella, assembly GCF_009761245.1. Taxonomy (NCBI): domain Eukaryota; kingdom Metazoa; phylum Chordata; class Mammalia; order Primates; family Cebidae; genus Sapajus; species Sapajus apella. The sequence goes on from NW_022437333.1 coordinate 81,353, forward strand.
GCCTCCAGCCTCTGTCTCTCAGCTGTTTCTGTGGCCACCTGGGCCAGCTTTTGGAGCAGCAGCTGTGTTGGGGGGGTGGTGATGTCCAGGAAGTAGGTGAGGGCCTGGCTGAGTGAGCAGGGGGGCAGCCTCTTGTCTCTGACCCAGTAGCTGCCTGGATGGAGAAGGAAGGTGTCAGGATGGAAAAGAGGCCCCATTCGGGCTTCTCTGAAGGTAATGAGGCCCCCAGGGCAGACACCCTTTATTCTCCAGCTGCAGGGGAAAGGAGGCTCTAAAGTCCTGGCTCTGAGAGCAAAAGGCAGGAAGGAGGTGGTGCACAGAGAAAGGACTGCCTGGGAAAGCTGATCACCAGCCCCCCGAGGGGCACTAAGTTTGCATGGTCCTGATGAACTGACCATGTCCTTCTCTAGCCCAGACCTGAACTTTGGCAAGACATCCCCCAGTGATCTATAGACTCACAATGACTAAATCCACCAAAGACTAATGTACACCTCACAGGTGAGTTACTCACTCAGAGAAAAGCCCTGACTGCAGTCCCCTGGGTGCTGTACCAGGAGGTGCTGGGTGAGCAGAATATGAACCCCTGTGGGGCAGCATGCAGGGCAGTCACAGCACAGACCCTGGGGCCAGCAGACACGGGTTGAAACCCTGGCTCCCCACTTCCCAGGTGACTGAAGCCTCTGGGCCTTGGGTTCCCTCCCTGTGAAACAGATCTGATTCCAAAACTGATCTCACTGGGTTGGCATGAGTGCCAAATGAAATTGTGCACACATAATAGTTGGTGCTGTGCCTGGTACAAGACGCTTTCTAAATATTAGGTTAAAGTATGAGCATGACATTATCTCCTCTGGACCAGAGACCTGATGAGCCACATCCATCACCCTATAGTCACAAGGACATCTGTCCCCTCAGCCCTGTGTTTCAGGGTCTCTCACCTTCTCTTAGATGGTGGGGGACACTGCTGGGCTCTGGCTCTCTGATCCCACTGTTTGGTTTGGTTTGGTTTTGGTTTTGAAATGGAGTCTCCGATGCCCAGGCTGAAGTACAGTGGCATGATCTCAGCTCACTGCAGCCTCTGCCTCCCGGCTTCAAGTGACTCTCGTGCCTCAGCCTCCTGAGCAGCTGGGATTACAGGTGTGTGCACCACAATGCCTGGCTAATTCTTTTTGTATTTTTAGTAGAGACGGAGTTTCCCCATGTTGGCCAGGCTTGTCTCGAACTCCTGACCTCAAGTGATCCACCCGCTGCAGCCTCCAAAGTGCTGAGATTACAGGCATGAGCCATCATGCCCAGCTGATCCCCCTTTCTGACTTTGGCCACTGTACTTAGGGGGATACACTGTCAGTGTCATTATAACTGGGGAAACTAAGGCCAGGGAGCCATGCCTATGGGCTGGGACTGTCCACAGCTGCTTTCACATAAGCTTTGGTGGCCCACCCTCTAGCAGGAAGGACAGGGATGGCTGTCACCAGCAGGTCCAGGCCCAGCCCCTCAGTCAGGCAGGGTGGCCGGAGGATGGCAGGCAGCACTAGCTTCCCGGGCCGGGGCTCACCACTCTCGTCCAGGGCCTCCAGGCACACTGTCTGGTGGGGCGCGGGTCCATCCACCACTCGCTCCAGGATGCCTTGAACCAGGGCTGGCTGGTTGCCTGGGAAAACCCCAAGGTGCTCTCCTGGCAGGTAGCTCAGGCTTTGGCCATCCTCACAGGAGAGTTCCACCAGGATGGTGGCGCGGCTGGGGAGGGACAAAGAAGGCTCAGGTGATGTTGCCGGATTTCCTCCGGGGCTCCCTGACGGGCGGGCCAGTTTCCCCAGGAACTGTGCCCTTCTTTCATTTTCCCGCCCAGTTCCACAAGCCTGGGCCACCACCCTGAGCTTGGGACATGGCATCCCCACAGGCAGGGGTGCTCAAGAGGGCCCTGGGAGCTTCCCTCTGGGGAATAGGGGGCCCACCCCTTCCCAGCAGCCCTCTGAGCCCCCTGAGTGACTGGCCACAGCCTCTGCCAGGAGAAAGCAACCCCCTTGGAGATACATGGACATCAGAAGAAACCTTTCCTTGTCGCCAAGACAAACCCTGTTCTTATTAGAACCAAGGCCAGTTTCCCTAATGATGGCACAGATCAATGAACCCTGCAGAGAATCCACAAGGCTCGTTTCCCAGAGCTGGGAAACTTCCTTCCCGGTCAAAACTTTTCCTGAAAGTTCTTAAGAATGAGTCCAATGGTTTAAGTCTCTCTTGCACCCTCCTTTTGGTGAAAGAGTTCAATGAGGAAGGAGAGGAAGTGAGCAGACGCTTAGCTTCCAAGCTGGAGAAGTGGCCTGTGGTTAACCGAGACTAGCCGTAAAAGCACGGGTGGCCGCACGTTACCAGGTGAGCCGGTCCTGCCGATGGCACGGCCGCTCCTGCTGGCAGATGCTCCTCTCCTCTCCCTTTAAAGACTGACTTCTTCTGATCTTTCATTCATTGAAATAAAATCGACAGAACATTGCCCGAGAAGCTCTGCACTTTCCCTTACCTGGATTTCGGACTCTGTAGATTCTGCCGAGATTTCAGCCTCATGGTGAACACGTTCTTGGCGTGCATGCTGCTGAGGGCTGTGGAGGGCAGAGAGATGGTGAAATGGACAAGTGGCTCTTGAGTGTGGGTGGGGGAAACCTCCACAGGTCCAAGTCAGTAACGCCTGGACACTAGGGGCGTCCTGCTGAGGGAGCCGTTGGGATTTTCTTTCCTTTCCTTTCATTCCACTGTTTCTGAATCACAAATAAAGATCCTTGGTCAGGCTGGGCATGGGCAGCTCACACCTGTAATCCCAGCACTTTGGGAGGCTGAGGTGGGTGGATTACTGGAGGTCAGGAGGTCGAGACCAGCCTAGCCAACATGGTGAAACCCCATCTCTACTAAAAATACAAAAATGAGCCAAACATGGTGGTAGGTGCCTGTAATCCCAGCTACTAGGGAGGCTGAGGCAGAAGAATCACTTGAAGCCAGGAGGTGGAGGTTGCAGTGAGCCAAAATCGCACCACTGCACTGCAGCCTGGGCAACAGACCGAGATTGTGTCTAAAAAAAAAAAAAAAAAAAGTCCTTGGTCTGATACAGGGCAGTTTCTAGGTATTGCTTCTAGATATTGGGAAATTCAATTTAGGTACATAAAAATGGAAAGTCCCAGAATGTCTCCATGGCTTGGGATCCACAGGAGAGCATCGAGGATGTTGAGGGTATCTTAAACATGTGGAAACCTGCAGGAGTGTCTTAGGGCACAGGGCACAGCACCCGGGGGACAGAGTGGAGAGTTCACCACTGCAGCCTGGAATTGCCTCTGTGACACCTTCTTCCTGACACTTGGCTGCCTTCGCGGCTGGAAGGCTGGGGCTCAGATCCCAATGTGGTCACGGGCCAGTGACTTGCTTCACCTCCCTGAACTGCAATTTCTCCGTCTGTGTCTTTCTCCCAGGAGAAGTGTCCAGGCTCACATAGTCCATGTGGGCCAGAAACCCTACACAGTGCCTCGCATATAGTAGGCCCCTGGCACATAGTGCCCCCTTCTCTCTCCACCACCCTCCTGGGGCTCCCTCTTGACACAGGCTCCATCAGCGCCTTGAGTCTGGTGCCCTAACAGGCTCTTGCATGAGTGAGGGGGGGCCCCCAGGCCAGCTGTCTCTGTTCAGAAAGACCTAGTTTCTCCTTGACCACAGGCTCAGGGCTCAGACCCCAACCCAAACAAGCCGCATGTGCTGCAGAGAAGCAGGTACCTTTGCTGAGGTCCAAAGGCTGTGAGTCCTGCACGAGCCTGTAGTGGTGCGGGTCCCAGGTCACACTGGAGGTGTAGAGCTTGGGGATCTGAATGTGCTGTTTGCCTCGGACATCAAATGCCTCACAGGCTGCCTGGAAGAAGGTGGAGCCAGCTGGGGTTCATGGTCAGCAGCAGCAGCAGCATCCCCACCCCTGGGGCTACCACCTTCTAGGCCCTTACCATGGGCCAAACACTGAGCTGTGTGCCTCGTGTAACTTCTAAGCACACTTACCTGATACAGTGACAGCAAGGCCTCAAAGAGGTGCCTGGGCTTGGCACATGCTAGCTATTGCTACGATTATAAATACTGTTTGTTTTGTTTTGTTTTCTGACAGGGTCTCACTCTGTCGCCCAGGCTGGAGTACAGTGGTGCCATCATAGCTCACTGAAGCCTCAGCCTCCCTGGGCTCAAGCAATCCTCCTGCCTCAGCCTCCCGAGTAGCTGAGACTGCAGGTGTGCACCACCAAGCCCAGTCCGTTTTCTGTATCTTCAGTAGAGACGAGTTTTACATGCTGCCCAGGCTAGTTTCAAGCTCCTGGGCTCAAGTAATCTGCCCACACCAGCCTCTCAAAGTGCTGGGATTACAGGAGTGCACCACTGTGCCTGGCCATTACGACTGTCAGTACTGGCATGAGCTTGTTGTATCCTCAAGCCCACCCCGGGAGAGGTCTGGTTGTTCCCATGCTCCTGCTGTGGAGCCACATGGGGGAGGCCCGGGCTTTGGAACCAAGCCTGCCCCGACGCAAGCTGATGCTCCTAAGCACCACCTGAGTGACGCTCTGCAGGAGTGATGAGTTCCCTACGTCACTGGGGCCAACAGAGGCAATAAAGAGCTATGGCGATACTGAGTGGATCCAAAGTGGATCCGCCACTGTGTGGTGCCCGTCCCCAAGGTCTCTCTGGCTGTGAGACTGAGACGGACACAGAAGTTAAGAGGTGACCTAGACTGCCAGTGGGAGAAGACCTTAAACTTGAAGCTCCCTAAGGGCACAGGGTTTCTGTGCCACCTTCTCCCCGAGAGTCATGTGCACAGGGTGGAGCTCTTCTGGGGGGCTGAGGGAGGGCAGCAGTGACCTGAGCCCGCAGTCCCATGGCCCTGTCACATGCCTGGGACCGCATCCACAAGGACCAGGTGCAGAGGTCATGCCACCCAGGACACCCAGCACAGATGTCCTAGGCATGAACGCACCCTGTCATGTCCCTGCTGTGGGGCAGCTCTGGCTGGAAACTGACCTTGAAGGTTTGCATAGCCCAGCTGCGGAAGGCGTCCTCCTGCCCACTGAGCTCATCCCCTTCTCCTGTCGGGGTGAGCTGAGAGGCCCCCAGGTGGGACAGCTTCTGGTCAATGTCATGAGCAAACGCACAGAACTGAGGGTACATGCTGGAGCCGAGGCCAAACACCGCATACCTGCCCGAGGACACACACAGAGACTCACGTCCCAGGCGAGCAGCTCCTGGCCCTCAGCACCCAGCAGCAACAGCCTGGAGGGTCAGCCCTGGAGGGTCCCCCTCCAGCTGGAGCACAGAGCATGGAGCATGCAGCTGGTCCCCCTTCTGGTCCTCCAGACCCCCCAGCCTTGTCACCAACTCCCATGACCACCCCATGCTTGGCCTGCAGACTTGTGAGAGGGACTTGGCTTCTGTGGCTTGACCCTTGACACATTCCGAGGATGAACCTCTGACCCAGGGTCCCTCTGTGCCTGGTCAGCTCTGAGAAGACCCCCCCGCACACCCAGTTCCATCCCCTGAACCCAGACTTTGGGTCCACAGGGCAGGGCTAGAAGGAGTGGGGGGGGAGCCTTACCTGAATTTGTTGGTGAGCTCTTTCAGTGTAAAGAGGGATTTCTTTAGTTTCTAGAAAGAGAGGGAAAGACAGAGTTCTCAGCCAGGATGAAAAGTAAAAAAAAAAAACACTGCTTTTTCCTTCTGAAAAAATGGCCACAGCTGGCAAGAGATGGCTCCCGGCCCACAGTGGAAGTTGGTTTACATGTGGGGCCACCTGGCCAAGGACCTGGTTGTCAGCTGGCAAGTTTAGCTTGTCTCTCACCCCAGCTAAACTGCAGCTACTCGTGAGGGCCCTGCCCCTTACTGGGGAACCTGCAACAGCCTGGCTCCACCCATCCGGCCCCAGCAGAGGGGACCTGCCTTATAGCAGGGGTCTCCAGAGGGCCTCCCAGTGGGTCGTGATTCTGTCTTCTTGTTTGGAACCTGGTAAACGCAACAACAGTTGGTCCCATAGTACCTAAAATAAGCCTGGCTTTCCAGGAACCCGAGGTCATTCCAGAAGATATGTGACCCAGCAGAACCAGTGTCAAATCCTGTGGTGAGAATTTACTCCCTTTTCATCATTTATTTTTTAGTTATTCCCATTCAATTACATTTTCGTTCTTCTGAGCGCTGGAGAGACCGTCTCGAATTGATGCTAATGAAACCTTAATACCTCTCTCATTGCCTGTGACTCTTTAAAAAACAAAGCTAGAGCACGCCTTGGTTAGGGAATAGTATCTAGATGAAATTCATGAACTTAATTTTGTTTTCAATGAATTTACATTTTGCTGGCTTTCCATTTGTGAGAGTGATAGAAGTTTCCTTTGAATGTGAATTTTTGAATATAAATAGGTAGGCCATTCACAGAAAGATATTAACTATGTCATAGGAAAGGGGGCACTCCCATAAGGCACCAATTACAACAGAGGCCGGCAAATGAGCTGAGTGACCCAGAGTGGCCTGAGCACTGACTCCCAGACGCCCTCTGTAGAACATGCTGCATCCCCCAGACCCTTTTCTGGGTCCTCCTGCGCCCTACCGCCCCCTAGGCCATCCAGACCTCAGGCCACCCACCTCTCCGTTGCCAGGGCAGTCTCCGTTCCCGAACGTGCTGGTCACCACCAGCAGCAGCCGCTCCTCCTCCAGGCAGCTCAGCCTGTACTTGTCCATGCAGAGAACCTGGATGGCACCCAGGTGGGCATCAGCCCTCAGCTCCCAGTAGGGCCCTTCCTACCCTGCGCAGACACTCTGGGCTTCCTCCCATACCTCCCCCAGGCCGGGCTCTTGTGCTCATCTGTCTCTCCCAGTGCCCAGCACAGGCCTGGCAAGGCAGAGGTGAATGAACCGATTCAAACACATCATCCTCAATTCTCCTTACTCGCTCACGCCCTGTAGCTAACCTGTCAACAAGCCCTGAGGCTCTGCCTCCAAAATACTGCCTATCCCATGTCCAAATGTCTCTCACCACACCCACTGCTATTTGCAATTCTGTGTGTGTGGACATATTTTCACAAAATTGGAATGAGCAGGTCACAGCTGTCCCTGAAGAGAATGGCCAGGGAAATGTGCCCTCGCCTTGCTGTTCTACCCAGGTCCACCCAGCCAAGGATGGGGTTCCTGACACCAGTCTCCTGGCAGTTCCACACTGCTGGGAGCCGGCAGGTGAGGACCCAAGAGTGTTTTCAGCCACCTGGCTGACCTGGCCTTCAGTCAGCCTTGGCCTCCACGTGGCACAGATCACAGCTCATCCCATCGCGGCATCACACTGGCCTGTGCCCTGAACTCGGGGTCACATCTGTCCCCCAGAAGCCAGGCAACCCTGGAGAACCCATCAGCCTGTTTTACACTCAGGCTCTTCCTCTGTGGTTAACAATGGCACTGACTCCTGCTTCGCAGGGCACTGGGAAGGTAGAGTGAGGTGTATGCTGGAGAGCTCCCGAGGGCAACGCCTGGCGCTGGGTCACTCACTCTGAGATCCTCCGAGCCTGGGGCTGGCCCAGCATGTGGCAGTCATTCCCTAATAGTTGGATTTTATCCAAAGGTGCTGAAGGCAGGCGATATAGCTTAGACAGACCCTGTGGGGCCTTTTTAATTTGTCTGCAGCTTAGTCGTCCCTTGCCCCTTTCACATGCAGCACTGCCTCCTGCAGAGCAGGTGTTCGGTGAGCCTGAATAAAGTTCAGCTAGAGGGGCTGATGTATATCAAGGCCTGGATTCACCATGAAATTGTTTATCAAACTGTGTTCTCCAGAACACCATGAAAAACTCATCTACTACGTAAGTCTGGGAATCCCTGAGCACAAGTCTATCCTTCTCTTGCAGATTTATGATGCACAAGAGCACATCCAAGGCTCTGAGACATCCAGGAGTGGGGAAACTGTTTTAACCTTTCCTAGACTCCTCTGCACACCAGCACAGACAGCAACAGACATCCTGTGGAGCCGGTACCTTGGGGTTAAAGGCACAGCTGAACAAGGCCCCCAGGTCCCAGGCCAGTGCCTCTGATTTTCCTGTCTCTGTCGCAAAAAGGATGGTGACTCTGACTCGGGACGCCATCGTCTTGCGCATCAGCATACAGGCAAAGAGCACGGCTCTGTGGGGACAGACAGATGGGCACTGTATGCTGAGTCAGCCTTCCAGAAGAAAATGGGGGGTCAGGGGAATGGGAGGGGACAGCTTTTAAAGTGGGGCAGGTTGGGGAAAAGCAAGCTACGTTTCTCACCAGCCGCCCACCGTGACGACGCACCTTTTTCCTCCTCTCACCCACTATAAAAAGTCCCTTTGGGAAACGGGAGGAGAGAGAAGCTTGGGACAATGGCAGTGGGGGACCCTTGGAGTTGGCGACTGGACCTTGGGGAGCCAAACTCCACAAAGAGTATACATTCCCAGGCCAGGTGCGGTGGCTCCCATCTGTAATCCCTGCACTTTAGGAGGTTGAGGCAGGAGGATCGCTTGAGCCCAGGAGTTTGAGACCAACCTGGGCAACATTGCGAGACCCCGTCTCTACAAAACATAAAATTAGCCAGGCGTGGTGGTTTGTACCTGTGGTCCCAGCCACTCAGGAGGCTCAACCGCACAACCCCTTGGGAGGATCACTTGAGCTCAGGAAGCAAAGGCTGCAGTGAGCTGTAATCGGGTCACTGCACCCCAGCCTGGGTGACAGAGCGAGACCCTGTCTCAAAAACAAAAGCAAAAAGAATATCCATTCCCTGCGTTCCCTGCCCTGCGAGGCCTAGAGGCGGAGGCTGATTGGAAGGAAGGGACACAGTTCACACATCACCACTAGCCACTCCACTCACTTGACCAAGACTTTCAATGGAATCTCTCTTCTCTTGGGTCTCCGCTTCTTGTCCTGCCAGTCATGGGTTTTCCAGGCCTCTACCTTCAGAAAAGAAGGGAGATGTGAGTGCAGGGTGGGGTCCTAGCTCGGCTTGGCTTGTGGATGCTGGAGTGGTAGAGGACCCTTTACACCACCATGAGCTGGGGAGAGAAGGCTGGCCTGCATCCCATGCCTGTCACTGAACCCTGCAAGAGGGGGCTGTGGCTGCATCTCCCCCAGAGTTGCCTCTCCAATGCCCAGCATAGCGCCTGCACATTGAAGGGGTGGCTGACTCTTATTCTCATTAGTGTCCTTCCGGAAGGAACAGGCTGTGCCCCCTTTTGCTTTTAGCATCTTATCACCTGGCAGACGACATAATATACAGTCCCCACCAAGACACCTTTGAGAGCAAGAGGAGCTGCTACTACAACAGGCAAGGGACCAGGACATGCAGGCACCCGCGACCACCTTTCAATGGAGGAAGCTCTTCCTGGAATCTAACCCAAGTCCTTTTTGGCAGAAAATGAACTCGTCTCAATAGCCCATGGCTACTGAATGCACTCTGGGTTGGGCACTGGGCTGAGCTGTTCCATATACCAGCTCTGAGATCCGCACAACCCCTTGGCATGGAGGGAAGCCCGTCCCTTTTAGAGATGAGAAGATCAGGGCTCAGAAAGGTGAAAGGACCACCCAAGACCCTATTGCTAGAAGTGGCAGAATCAATAGAGTCTGTCTCGGCAGCCAATTCCCTCAGCGCTCTGCTTCTGTGGAAGCAGGTGTAATGACAGACCCCCCCACCCCGCCTGAGCCACAGGCCACTAGCGGTGCAGCAGAAGACATTTCCTTCAGTGCCACTCTCTGTGGAAACACACGAAGGCTGCTCAGCATCCTTGAGTAGGGCCTGGAAAGCTTTCACAACATACCCCTGCCTCCCCTTGGGTCCTGCATGTGTAAGCATGAGGTGCACACATGTGCACGCGCACACACATGCACACATGCACGCATGCATACACACACGCGCACACACACGGCCACACCCAAGGCCCCATGAGGGAGAGGCAAGGAAGGCCCTCACCTGATAATAGTAGAACGGGGACAGGACGTAGTTCAGCATCTCCTGGTGAAACACGGGGGTGATACTCCCAGATATGGGAGGGACCAGCCAAATCCAGTCGGCCGGGCAGCCCCCGCGGGCCCGGTATTCGTTCTGCATGTACTTCATGAAGGATTCTGCAGCCGAGTGGTGATCCATGATGGTCACATTCTGCTTCTGTATCAGAAGGCAAGAAGGGGAAGGAGATAAGGTGCGGGGCAGTCAGGAGAGGGGCCAGTGGCTGCAGGGCTCCCAGGGGTGCCCGGGAAGGCCTGGCGATCTGTAACATGGGACAGCAGCTCCTCCCGGCCCTCTCCTTGCCTGCTGAGAGTCAACACCCAAATGGAAGGCGCTTGTGGAGCCTTGGAAGGAGTCCAAGAAAGCACATTAGCCAGAGTCAGTGAACAGTCCCAGGGGGGCCTCCCTTAACACTTTAAGGGAAATATCCATCTTCTCATGCCCACAAGTCTCCTAGACTCGCAGCAAATGGCTCTCCCTGGATCTGCATACCTCAAACCACAGCGCCTTTTGGCAGGTAAAGGAAATACCATCTCAGCCATGTATGAGTGGAGAGTTCTAAGAGTCACTTCCCTGGGGTTGTAGCCTCCTCAGCCAAGAAGGAGCCAGACCCCTCCATGGGGAGGTCTGAAGCATTAGGAGAACTGTAGTGTATCGGAGGCAAATCACAGTCTGAAATTACGAGCTGTGGGGTCTAACCCCATGGAATGGTCCAGTGAGGTAGCCACAGGCCTCTATTCAAGTCAAGAGATACTCAGTCAAGAGACATTTCTTTCACATAGTGGTTTAAACTCTGGCTTCTTATTCGCCATGTGGCCTTGAGCTATTAGTTCTTAAATCTCCCTCAGCTTCAGTTTCCTCATCTGTAAAATGGGAAGGATAAGAATTCCTATAATGGCCAGATGCAGTGGCTCATGCCTGTAATCCCAGCACTTTGGGAGGATCGCTTGAGCCCAGGAGTTTGAAATCAGCCTGGGAAACATGGTGAGACCCTGTCTCTATAACAGTTTAAAAATTAGCCAGGTGTGGTGGCACATGCCCTCTCAGACACATGGAGGCTGATGTGGTAGGAACATCACTTGAGCCCAGGGGGTCAAGGCTGCATGATCGCGCCACCGCACGGGTGACAGAGCAAGACTTTGTTTCCAAAAAAAAAAGTTCCTATATTATGAGGTTGTTGAAAGAATGCAATAAACTGGAATAAGCAAAAGAGAGTAAGTGCTGAATAAATGTTAGCTGCTCTTACAATTTCTATCTGCCAGGCACTGCATAAGGCATCGGCGTTATAGAAGGGAAAGACAACCCCTTCTCTGCATTCGATTCTAGACTAACTGGGTGGGAAGCCGAGGAAAATCAGTCATTTTCACATGGCCTGCTAGAAACTCTGAGGCAAGCAAAGGTGATGGAGAAGGCAGAGAGGATCCAATGCCAGACAGAGGCCCAAGGCTTGGGAATCTCAGGAGCAGCCCCTGAGAGGAGGAAGTCATGAGAGGGGTGCAAGTTGGTTGGGGGTGGGGGGCACTGCATAAGTCAAGGCAGGAAAGCACGAGAGGATCCACCTGGGATCAGGCCTGGCAAGTCCAGCCATGCCTTGTAAAATTATATAGAGATATGTAAATTACATATGTGTATATAAAAGTCCAGTCACCACTCTTGTGGATGTGGGCTCTCATTCACTTATTCTTCCAAGACACAGCGACTCCTGGGTGCCAGATCAGTTCTAAGCTCAGTGGTAGCTATGGGTCGGGTGCAGTGGCTCACACCTGTAATCCCAGCACTTTAGGAGGCCAAGTAAGGTGGATCACTTGAGGCCAGGAGTTCAAGACCAGCCTGGCCAACACGGTGAAACCCTGTCTCTACTAAAAGCACAAAAATTAGCCGGGTGTGGTGATGCAATCCTGTAATCCCAGCTACTCGGGAGGCTGAGGCAGGAGAATTACTTGAACCTAGGAGGCAGGGGTTGCAGTGAGCCAAGATCACGCCACTGCACTCCAGCCTGGGCAACAGAGGAAGATTCCATCTCCAAAAAAAAAAAAAATCTCAGTGGTCGCTACGATTGTGATGACAACATAATAAATAGTAGGAAATCATTGTGTACTGACTATTCCCTATGGGCTAAGCGGGACAGCTAAACATTTTGCATACGCTTTTACTTAACTCTTAGAATCACTAGGTGAGCGAGGCACTATAACTATCCCCATTTCACAGAGGAGGAAAGTGGGCCGTCTACTGAAGTTTACCCTGAAGGAGGGTGGTGAGGAAGTCCTGGAGACGCTCAGGCAGTGGAAGGACATGGTCAGCCACGGTCAGGAGACAGCTGAGGCTCACGGATTTTTTGGGACGCGTCCACATCCTGCCAGCGTCAGGGCTGGTACTGGGAGTCCCCAGGAGTCAGATGTGTGGGGTGAGGCCAGCCCTTCCCGAGACACCAGGGGGCTCTTCCTGTTCCATCTTCCCCTCCCCCGTCAAGCACAGGCGCGATCTGCTACAGGGTGACCCAGCCGTGGGGAACGGTGTGTGCTCAACTGTAGTCCGCTCACCACTCACAGCCTTGGCCCAGCCTAGTACCCGGCACCAGGCAAATGCTGCATAAAACGTTGCTGAATGAATGACTGCCCAGTGGTGGGGTCTCCAGGGCGTCTGTCAGCTTCGTGGCAATGGCCATGGCTTCTGAAGTAGTATCTTCTAGGATGTAGCATCCCAGGCCTCCTTCCCACAGGGAAGTGTTTACATGAGTAAGAGCAGCGGATGGGCCAGAGGACTCAGCCCCACACAGGAGCCCACCAGGTGTGTGTGGGCTTAAGAGGAGGTGGAGACCGTCATCACTCTCACACAGCAAGCAAGAGCAGCCACAGCTCATCAGTCCCTCCCAGCATCCCTCGTTCATGCAGGCATCGGACAAGGACTGAAGACCCAGTCTGTGCCAGGCCAGAACGTGGATGTGACTCTCATTATTCATTCTTCCAGGACATATTATTTTAACACCTACTGTGTGCCAGGCACTCTTCTAGGCTAGAGGTGCAGCAGTGAACAGAGAGACAAGGTCCCTGCCCCACAGAGCTTACATTCTAGGTGGGGGAAACAAAACGACAAAGAAAGCAAGCCGGGCCGGGCGCGGTGGCTCAAGCCTGTAATCCCAGCACTTTGGGAGGCCGAGGCGGGTGGATCACAAGGTCAAGAGATCGAGACCATCCCGGTCAACATGGTGAAACCCTGTCTCTACTAAAAATACAAAAAATTAGCTGGGCATGGTGGCGCATGCCTGTAATCCCAGCAACTCAGGAGGCTGAGGCAGGAGAATTGCCTGAACCCGGGAGGCGGAGGTTGCAGTAAGCCGAGATCGTGCCATTGCACTCCAGCCTGGGTAACA